>NW_017802403.1:176993-194385 GCF_001625305.1 Branchiostoma belcheri | reverse complement strand
CTCTTCTCTCTCTCTCTCCTCCCTCCCTCTCTCTCCCTCCCTCCCTCCCTCCCTCCCTCCCTCCCCGTGTTCTTCACCTGCATGCCGAACTCGTCCCCCGTGGTGAGCGCCTTGTCGCAGGTGACGCAGGTGAAGCAGGCGAGGTGAAAGACGGAGTCGCGCGCTCTCATCACCATCTCCCGCGCCGTGATGCCGAGATGACACCGTCCACACCGCTGTACGGCAAACCGTCTAACAAAACAAACAAACAAATAAACAAACAAACAAACAAATAAATTAATAATGTTTGGGGTCGTGTAGCGTAACGACAGAGCATTCGGCTCGGAATTAACAAGCCTTTGGAAAAGCACTTAACACGAATTTCCTCACTTTACTCAGGTGAAAATGAGTATGTCTGTTGTCTTCTGTGTTGGTGGCGGCATAAAAATAAGTTGAGAAAACTTGAGTGTGTCACCGTGAGTATGTCACCATGTCTTGTGATAAATGTTGGAATGGAAAAAAAAACACATTCAAACTCATTTAGCCAAGACACGTGCTTTCCAAAAGTCTTTTTTCCAAAACTGTTTTATCTTTGTTTGATGAAAACAACTAAGAGATCATCTACCGCCTTAGTACATAGACCAGACTGTCAACATTCACGGCAAATTAAGGGTGGCCACTGGGTAAGATGTTTGTTATATGTTTGATCTAGAAGTTTGATAATTTTAATCTCATTTCTAGACAATGAAAAGGGGAAATCAAAGCTATTTAAATCTTAGCGGTGTATCGGATTAACATTTCGCTAAATGAAACACAAACCGCCAATCAACGTTCGTTTACCCAAATTAGATGACATGTAGAATGCCTCATAACGATAAAACTGTTTTTAGGGCTAAGTTTTCAAAGTCAGTTTTCTGACCATACTTTCAGTGTAGTACGTTGAATCAATCCTATTCCAAAGCCTACTGATTTTTGTTAGGCAAAAATGTGATGTCGCTGACGGAAAATGGTTGCTTGTTTTGTATAGTTGGCTGCTTCTCTCGTAGGTATTGATGGTCAGTAACCCCAAAAAATAGAGACGCCTCATGTATTTTGTTTTTGGGCTGTTTTAAACGCTTCAAGTATGAAATGATGACGCAATGTGCTCAGGCAGGTGTCTTCATGTAAAATATTTTTGTTTTCCTGAAATTGCATTGGATACGGTCTTTAATTTTCTGGTTGGTGGAGATACTGTCGTGATGTCTCATTCTGTTGTGCAAAGCATGGACTCCGAGAAGCTCACAACTCTCCGTACACAGTTTCTGGGGAACCGGGAATGCGAAACAAACAAACAAACAAACAAAAACAAACCTGTAGTAGTCCTCACTACAGTAGATCCTTCCGACAAACAAACAAACAAACAAACAGAAACAAACCTGTAGTAGTCCTCTCTACAGTAGAGCCTTCCGTCAAACAAACAAACAAACAAACAAAAACAAACCTGTAGTAGTCCTCTCTACAGTAGATCCTTCCGTCAAACAAACAAACAAACACACAAAAACAAACCTGTAGTCGTCCTCTCTACAGTAGATCCTTCCGTCAAACAAACAAACAAAAACCTGTAGTAGTAGTCCTCTCTACAGTAGATCCTTCCGTCAAACAAACAAACAAACAAACAAACAAACAAACAAACAAAAACAAACCTGTAGTAGTCCTCTCTACAGTAGATCCTTCCGCCAAACAAACAAACAAACAAACAAACAAAAACGAACCTGTGGTAGTCCTCTCTACAGTAGATCCTTCCGCCAAACAAACAAACAAACAAAAAAAACAAACCTGTAGTAGTCCTCTCTACAGTAGATCCTCCCGTCCTTAGAGAAGCAGGTGAGCTCACAGTCCAGCCGCACGTCGCACTCACAGCACTTCAGGCAGGCGGAGTGCCACTGTCGGTCCACCGCGTGCAGGAAGAACCGGTCCTGAATCTTCTCTCCACACCCGCCACAGGCGATGGAGCCCGGCTTGGTGTCCAGGTTCACTACTGGCATCGTCTGTGGAGCAGAGAGAGAGAGAAGAAAAGGACTTCAGAACAACATTCAAGCATCCAACACATAGAATCTGATGTCCTGGATGAAAAGCATGAGATTCGAGACTCTCAGCAACTCATGCTTTGTTTTTCACCCTAGGAAATTAAAGTCATGGAAGCTTTTGTCCCACATCGTCTGGGACAAGGAGAGAGAAAGAAAAAAAAGGACTTTAGAACAACATTCAAGCATCCAACATGTGAAATCTGGTGTTCTGAATGAAAGGCAGGGCATTCGAGACACTCAGCAACTCATGCTTTTGTTTTTCATCCTCGGAAATAAAAGTCATGTAAGCTTTTGTCCCACTGATGCTTTTTCTAATGCTTCAATAGAAATAAACATGATGATGCGCAAGGCAAAAATCCCAATACCAGATTATGCACCCACAGTTAATAGTTAATATCATGTAAAATACCATTAAGTTGGATGTGCTCTCTCTTTCGGTGTGTAAAATCTTGCATCAAGCAAGCAGTTCCTTCTTATTGTAACGTTAGGAATAATGGAACGTAGAAAACTAGATAGAGAGGACCACAAAACGTTACCTTCGTCATCAAAGAGCAAGTATCTGACTTGAATAAACAACAAACAAACCACAACAACAACAACATAGCTCACGACAACACCTTCACAACAACAGATATACCATGCGAGGTTCTTCATGGAACGACGGTTCTCTGCCGCTAGTTCTGTTACAAAGACACGAAAAGCTTTCAAATGGCAGGAGAGGGAAGGAGACAGAGACTTCTAGCCACCAACTTGAATCAAGACGGATTAAAGATGATAGAAATGTGCCATAATTCAGCGGCAGTCCGGGTGAGAACTCTACAGGTGTGCGGAGGTAATGATGCCGCAGGAGACCGGCGCCACGCCGTCTCACGGGGCAGACAAAGCCGGTAAACTAGCGGCCGGCTCCGCCGAGAGTTAGCGGGGAAGAACAGTACATCTGAGCGAAGATGATGATTAAGAATCACATATGGGAACTCTGGCTACAAAATATAAAATACTGGCGTCACAAAAACACACCAGGTGGTCGGTTTGTGTGGTGTACGGGTAGGGGTTGATTTTATACTTTCAAAATTGCCATTTGAACATGTTTTTGGACACAGACCAAACACAACCACTTTAAATATCAGTTCACGAAACAAAAACAAAAATAACAGCAGCAAAGCATTAAAAAGTATAAACGTTATCCACATCACGAGGATCTAAACAGTTCACATGTTATGCTTTCAAATATTTAGATAACAAACCCCAACCATCTAATCCATCTATAGGGATTGTTTGCATATTCTTTATCCAAACTACAACGCAAATTAGCTACTACATTGTGGATTCAGTGACCAGGAAAGCTGACAAATTCTTCTGATTCATATTTTCTGCGCCTCATACCAAGAGCGATTTTTTCACCTGTTCCCTCAGTTAGGCCATAAATTCCACGTAATTGTGCTACAAAAATGACTCATCTTTATGAATAGTTTGATGACTTGTTTGTCAGTTCAGAAATAATTCTTCAACGTATCTATGTGTATGTTAATTGCTTTGCAACTATAAGTGGTCCACTGTTATAAGTATACATCGATGCATAATCGCATTACGATAATACAAAATATATTACAAAAACATTAAACGATATAGAAGGTCAGGTCAAAATTCCTGTTCGCTAATATCGTATTGAAATAATCAAATAATGGTAACAAAGACAGAATTATGTATTTTGGTACATCAAAAAGAATTTCATGATCTGATAGATAAGAAAATTGATAAAAACATATATTGTGCTTTGCTCAATGTTATTGTCTATATTAGATATTTGAACTGTGAAATATACATACATGATGTAGTGAGATCTGACCGTATATGTGCATAGACATATCAGGATTTGGGTACCATGGCTTCAATGTACACTATAGATAGACTGAATATACACATAAAAGGGCAATAAAATTATATTAAGGGCAAATTAAGGACAATAAGAATTAAGTTTACAACCGATTAAAATTTCCTAAACATCACACGTGGGTACACGTGAGAAATAAAGAAAACATTGCTTAAGACCAAAGCAAGAAATATTTTTTACATTATTTTATAGACCGCATATTATAAACTTTGGTGTATAAGCACATAAAGCAATAAAACGGCAAGGATAGTAATGAAATGTCAAAATCATACAAAAAATAAACCTACACTGTAAAAGTGGCGGTACACCATGGCCGTAGTAAATGCTGATGGAGAATCTGGGGAGGAATGAACATAAATTCTGCTAACGGTGGCCTCAGAAGTCGTTCCTGTGGCTTTTGTGCAGTTTTGCCTGGTTATTATCAAGTGAAACGGTTGATGATTGGTTAGATCGTATCCTGAATTGGGTCATACCACTGGATTTGTAGGGGAGAAAAGGTCATTAAATCAGCGTAAATGTTTTTATTCATTTTTGGTTCTAACTACCGTCTTTTGCATTTTCCCAGTGATGTGATTTTAAAACACTACACGGTTTACTACTTAACCATTTCTGTTCTTGTTTGTGCTAAATTCATTTGTTCATAACTACAATTATTTCCTGACCTAGAAACAATCTTAATTAGTCGTTATATGAAAGCGCAGGTGTCCCATTCTGCACGACCGCAAGCGTCAAATCATCGAGTTTCAAACACAGATATTCGTTTGAAGCTCCGTGGACAAACGTCTGATGTGAAGGTTACTCCGGGTAATAAGCATTGCTGTGGGCAGACTGAACACATGTGGCTAACACGTTTCAAAAACATTCTCTAGATCTCTGTAAAAACGTTTAACACAAAATTAAATCAAATCAAATTTATTGCTCAACTAGAGTTCCCCGATCTCATACCTTCGCCAAATGATGTTAATCTTTATGACTGACAAATTATACATTAGATTATTCCCCTTGATTTAAAAATAGGAACCTAATTTTCATGAATTATATCATTTTATCATAATCTCAACAAAAAGACAGTCTTATATTAACAAACAATGCATTCTAGTATTTCCTAATAAATTATGCAAATGAGGTCCTGATTTGAATAAATTATGTTTAATGATGTTCACCTCAACTTAACTTTCAAATACCACAAGTATGAAATTCCAGGCAGTTATCATTACATAATTATAAACTTTTCTCATTAATTATGCAAATTAAGTCATTAATAAGATAATCAATATCTTCCTGTGTTTCTCTCGTTGTCAATTACCAATGTCACAAGCTTCAATTGTCTTATCATGGAATGCAGCTGATTTATAGAATTTCCCCATAAATTATGCAAATTACATCCATATTTGCATAATTGTCACATAATTATATTAAGCATCATGTAAGCTACCTACATACTAAAAATCACGACGATCCGTCAACCGGTTCTTGAGTTATCCCCTTTTGAATATTTTCAAGAATATATCCCTGCAGTTCCAGGGCAAGCCGCTAGGGGGCCCAAACTCACGTCACTTCTTCCTCATCACAAGAGCTACCTACCATCCAAATTTCATCACCATAGCATGTCTAGATCCTGAGATATCAAAACCGGAAGTTCAGCTGCAGTACCATAACAAGCCGCTAGGGGGTCCAAAATCTAATCATTTTGAGGTCTCATCAAGACCTACCCACCTACCAAGTATGAAGACAATCCATCAAGGCCTTCTCAAGTTATCGTGTTGACAGACACACACACACACACACACACACATACACGAACGCCTCTGAAAACATAACCTTCTTGGCGAAGGTAACAACTGTAGCTGTTACAATGTATGGCAAAGAAACAACAATGGTACATACATACACAAACTAATACTAAAATATAATTCTAACGAGCTAGTCCATAATGACACGAAAGCTAATCTATTGTGTTTTCTTAGGAAGAGTATTATTACATTCTGTAATTCAGGGGTTATATCAGCTATTTACAACATGGTGTCGCTTTTGTAGTGATTCAAATATGAATTTTCTAACGTACACTGATATCTGAGTAGGACATGCCAAAGGAGCATGTTAAAGATATCTGATTGTGAGTGAGGTAGCGTAACATTAGTTACAAAACTTAGTTAAACCCTGGTGATTATTAAATGAATCCAATGTAATCTTAGGACAGCAAAACAACAAATATTCTTGATGATATTGACATTTACTACAGTGTCATTTCTATGCACATTTTTGTCACCATATCATACTTGAAGCGCGTTAAAATAGCCCCGAAACAAGTTACGCGAGGAGTCCTTTTATTTTTTGGTACCAATAAATATCTAGAACCAGCCTACGATACGAAATAAGTAACCGTTTTCTGTAGTGACATCGTATTTTTGACTCACAGATATCAGTATGCTATGACAGGCCTGATTCAACCTACTACATTTAAAAAAATGACCAGAAAATCCAGTTTAATTTTACTGTCCTGAAATCGTTTAGGGTGCCTTTAGTATAGCATGAAGGTTGTTGTTGGGTGTTTTCTGATCGTGTTTAGAATCTGTAACGTTCTTTCTGTTCATTTCGTGGACATTTTCGACAGGAAGGAAGGCTGAGCTTGCCCAAATCACTACAACAACAAATATCTATTTTACAAAGTCACGGGTCGCATGGCGTAACGGTAGCGTGTTCGACTCGGAACTAAGAGGTCCCGGGTTCGAACCCTACCTTGTCTCTGATCTTGTGCCCTTGGGAAAGGCACTTAAGACGACTTTCCTCACTTCACTCAGGTGAAAATGAGTATGCCAGAATGACCATTATCATGATAGTGGGCATTTAAAAGGAAACCAAACTTCTGTTCAAGTAAGCCTGTTTCCTCATTATAAACAGAAGTCTGAGGTTCTTCTGAAGTTTCAACGATAGCCTGTTTATGAACGTCTACATCTATACATGCATTCAGGATCCTGCAAACTTTGCCTTCCAGAACGTTTGAGAACACATCCCCCCCTCCCCCTCTACAGCTATTGACATTGACGTTGCCTGACTCTACACGAATGTTGTATAGTATGAATAACGTGCTATACTTACAGACGCGCAGGCCGGCATGTTGAGACAAGGGCGGTTCAAACTCGGTGTTAGAGAGAGAAGTGATACAATCCACCTTTTCCCTCGCCCCTCCTCCCCTCTTATGTTCAGGAAGTTTGCCTTACTACTTTTTCTCACCTCAACTCGCTTCTGGTGGCGGACTGGGTAAACGTGCGAATCAGCTGGTCAAATAGTCTGCTGTTTGTTCTTCATCACCAAGAAACTAAAGTGGCCCTCCCCCCAATAGATTTACCCGTGGGCCGACGTTGAAGGATATCTACGTTTTTGTAGAAACAGTTTGTCTAGGTTAGCTTTGATAAGAAGGGCAGGGAATGTGCCATGCTTGACTATAAAATGAAATACGTTGATGTTTATGTAATGTGTTTGAGCTAAGTTTCAGTAAATCTGGGTTTGTCATTTTCAGACTTTTGGTTTTAAAGGTTTTTCTAACAACACATACATGTATGTTGCCTTTGCATTACATTTGTATCACCTTATGCCATACACAATTAGTAATAGAAGCAGTAGCATTAGTAGTAGCATATGTAATAGTAGCAGCATTAGTAGTAGTAGTAGCCTAGTAGCAGCAGTAGAAGTAGTAGCAGTAGTACTGTAGTAATAGTAGTAGTAGCACAAGCAGTAACATCAGTAGTAGAGGTAGTAGTAGTAGTAGTAGTAGTAGTAGTAGCAGTAGCAGTAGTAGAAGTAGTAGTAGTAGTAGTAGTAGTAGTAGTAGTAGTAGTAGTAGTAGTAGTAGTAGTAGTAGTAGTAGTAGTGGTGGTGGTAGTAGCAGTAGTAGTAGTAGTAGTAGTAGTAGCAGTAGTAGTAGCAGCAGAAGTAGCACTATTGGTAGTAGTAGACTGATAAGAAATCAGAGATTTCTACCTTCACGAACTCACTTTCCTACCTACTTCCTATACGATACCCCAGCCCCTCCCCACTCTTGATGCTGACCCTTTCCTTTATCCCAAGCGACACTACTGCGAGCTGATTCTAACGAGGGAATTCTAGAACATACATTACTCCATACCTTCATCATGCCATTTCCATACCCACTTGCTGACACTAAATACTGATGATGCAGTTGCAGAATCCAATGGTTTAAAAACGCATGCATACAGAACTTAACTGCATGTCGATACTGTACACAGTAGAATGTAGGGCAACAACTACTAACTCGTGAGATGGGTGCACAGCCTGCTTTATTGAATATAGTAGAAAATAAAGGTAAGTATAGAATAAAACTAAACATCCTAGTTACCACAACATTAAAGACTAGCATACGCTACAATCAATCGGGGCTAATCATGAGTTTCAGTATTTTTTTTCTAATAACAAAGTAGTCTTTTATCCATTATTTACCAATTTTTGCATGGTATTGGGTTGCATCGTATGATAATTTAGACAACTTACATGATATATTCAAACCTCACTGTAGCATCTTGTCTCTCGAAATCTGTTGTACTTGATTTAAGAAATGACAATAGCTTATTAGGTGAAACATCATGTCTAGAGCACTCCATGATATCGATGTTAGTTGCAGAGATTGTAAAGTGTGTGCGATATTTGGGGGGAGTGTGGGATGGGGGGTGGTGGTTGTTTCAGCTCCCCCATCTTGCTATAGGAAATGTAGGAAGGGATAACATTTACATGTAAGTAGATACCTGTCTTCAATCTACCCAGTAGCTAGCCTACGTAACAGGCTTATAGAACTGGGGGTTTGGTGGTCTTCGGCTGTTTTCTGATTAGCCCAGTTCTAAAACGGTGGTAATTCAACCAGGCCGGCTATGTTGTCTACATGCAATCAGAAAATAGCACTTAAAATCTCCCAAAAAAGACCCCCAAAACCCCAAGTTTTTGGCGTGCTATGGAGGCTTCTGTTCTTACACCACTGGTCCGGCAAATCTAGAGCCCGACCCTTGCTATTTGCATGCCCAAAAACAATTTTGACTTGACTGTTAGGTGCGAGGCGGGACGAATTTCGGACCATTCCGGCCTGGCGACACAGCGGGCCGCGGAAATATCTAACATCGATCTGACGATTCCGAGAGACCAAATTACAAGTTGGTCCGCAAATGTTGGGCGCTCAAATCGGCAGTGTTTCGACGTTGTGTGACATTTCCAAAAATCGGCAGGGATGTGCCTGTCAGCGCTCGTCGCCTGGCAACACGTATCTTGTCCCGGGCTGTTAAAATACTCGACCCGCTGGCATGTGAGAATGTGGTCTCGACCTAAAGAGGGGGAGGCGGGCAAACACTTGACTCCAAACTGCGATGTTGTCCCCGCGCAATCCGCATTTATACAAAACCTAATGAAGTTAAACCCGAGTGTTTGCCCTCGTTGCCTTGACAAATTTGCAGGGTGGAGTGGTAGGGAGGGGGACCGGCGTTTGGATACATGTTTCCCGTATTTGTGCACCTGTGACATGTACAACACTCGACTTCCCGCCCCACATTTTTCTGAAAGGGTTGATTGACGTCTTTGCAAGCGGTGGCTGAATGGTGGAATGAAGACAAGTTGAAAGACAAAAGGCAGGGGAGCTAGTGTCGAAATTCATAAGTCCACTCAAGCACGGGGAATAATGCCGGGTGCTAACAAAGTTAGTCAGATGAGAAAACAATGTTCTTTGACTGAAGGAACAAAACCCGTGGCTTCTGTGTCTTTTTTTGTACATTTTTGTAGCAGAAAAGGGCTTCGAAAAAGTTGTTGAATTGTCCTAAAGAAGACATCCAATCACCAAAGCCAAAATACTATAGTGCACCAATCACAGAAGTGCGACAATTTCTTATCAAAAATAGGGTAACGTATCATTACTGGACTATAAATTTGCCACGGCCCTCAAAAGAAAAAGTCAAACCCTTCAGTATTAGATTTAAAACATCAAGACACTTTTTTTTACCTCGTACGTTATCAAAATAGCATGTTCGAATTCTCTTTCACTTAGCCTACGTGCAAGAATTTGCAATGAAGTTTTGACTATCATCATGTACATGTAAGTTCATCTGTGTTAGTACTCGTACATATATAAACTATTATATCGAAATTGTGCTTCAAACTTTACCACTGGAAATAATTTTATATATTTATATCTATAACTCTGGATGATTGATTTTATTTATCTAGAATCCATGATGACTAATCTTCATAAACGTATTATATGTTAGGCCACACTGACTTAATTTTATGGATGACATCCTCTGAAGACCCCCAAACTAGTGTGCACGGGAGAATAACAAAAAATTCCGGCCAAAAATAAAAATGCTACTACACCACAGGAATACAAAGCTGTTATTGTGAATTTCCAGCAGTACAAAGCGACGGACACGACGGGCCGCACATGCTGGCTTTTTGCGGAATCGGCACTGTACGTATGTACTGAGATCTCCGTATTGTTGCTAACTACCACGGAGTACCAGTCGAGCCAGGCCAGGCGTGATCTTTTTTTTTTGAGAACAGGCGAAAACCAATACGCGCGAGGATGTCATCCATAAAATTAAGATGGTGTGGCCTTAGTTTGAAAAAAAAAAACACAAGAAGAAAATTCGAATCACCACCCCCCTCCCCCATGTTTCTTTCGCCACACTGTACAGAACAGAAACAAACTGATCGCCTACTAAACTTCCCACACACACAACAGACACGCGCGAGGTAAAATAACATTTATACAGGAAGTGTGCGGATTTGTTCACGACGTGTGCACGATGTGTTCACGGAAAACAACCGACACACCGCGACAGAAACACGACACCGGAAGTCAAGTCTTAAAAAGGACCAGTCAACTTTGAGGGAAATGTTTTTCCTTTCCTCCATGTAACACTTGAATGTTGTCACCTAAAACAAATTCAACTGTGTGTTGTTTTCTTTTGGAATCTTTCCTACAGTCAACGAATCATATACTAGCTCTTACTTTTCTGTATGTATTTTGTATCATGTGTAAAGATTTAATAGGACTTTAAATTATGAAAACTGTATTGGTGTATGTTACTGTACTTCCTGATTTTTTCACTGTACTTTTATGTTTACTGTTTTCACTGTCACTTCTGTACAGTGAACTTATAATCATTACAGTTAACAAATACATGCAATTCTTGGACTTTATTTTTCCTGCACATGTTGCCACCGTTAATATATAGTTCCGTGAACATGTCCATTTTTCTCAGAACGTGAAATTTTGCTACCGTGAACATCAAGTGAATTACATGTATATTCTTTGTCTGACCCAAGTTTTACATATTCCCTCATGTCCTAAATAACAAGCGGTCTGCAGGCTAATTTGAACTTCTCATGAATAAAGAATAGTCAAACAAACATACAGTCAAACAAACAAACAAACAAACAAAAGTTGATAGTACAGCTCCCCTCCCCCATTGCTTTTTGGAGAGTGGTTGTTGTCCTTTAAGACCACATACTAGATCCTTATAAAAGTGTTGTGAGTTCAGCAGCCACTCTAATAAAAGAAAAAGTATCAAACAAGAGTTCAGACAACAAATAGAATTCTTACGCTCCAAGCAGGGGTTTAGGTTTTGGCTTATTTTTTACATGTTTTAGGCGGTTTTTTTTATACTTTCTTTTTGTACTGGTATATTTTTGTACGTATTAAATACTGTCTTACCAATTTGATACTGTCTTGCCAATTTGATACTGTCTTGCCAATTTGATACTGTATTGAAGCCACCAAAAATAAATCAGAAACGTAATATGTATGTTAAATACAACAAATTTGACTTCGTTAGGAAGAGACATACAAATTACAGGGACCATCCCCTAATAACGCCCGGTGCACTAACTCGCGAGCACAGGGGCTTGACCTTTGACATTACCCTTAATTCCTGGCGGCTTGGTATGTTATTAGCTAACATCACTGAAGGATTCTAAGAACGGGCATGGAGAAAGTTCTTTGGGAATTGAGGGATAAAAACAAAGCATTCTCTCTCGTTAAACTTACTCTATTCAATAGCTTTTAATAGCTTTTTCGATGTTCTCGTCATACGAGAGAGAATGCTTTGTTTTTATCCCTCAATTTTTTGAACCGACCACTCTACTGTGGCCTAAGCTTGAATTGATAGCTGGGAAAAAAATGGCAGACAGGGTCACTGACGAAAAATAGTGGATGCTACTTGAAACGTCTGTCAGTTTTAAAAATTTACTAGTATCCTGTTGCTTGAGCAATAGTTTTCTAGCAGAGAGCAAAAATGTGTTCGGTTCAGACAGGAAAATTGCCATGATAATTCCTAGAATACAATAAGTTAAAATAAGTTAGAATAAGTTAGAATATAGTATTTGGTAGTTAGAGTTAATCTCCAAGCAGATCTTTTGGTGGGGGTAAGACAGTATCAAATTGGCCAGTCTGTATCCATTTCCCCACCCAAGGAAATGGATAAAGACTGGCCAATTTGATACTGTCTTACCCCCACCATAGATCTGCTTGGAGATTAAGTTAGAGTAGTTGCATACTATATTGTTATCCACCCTGTTGTCCATCTTTTATTTTCATGTTACATGTACTTGCAAGTACATGTAGCCTACGGGCAAGAACTTGCAATAAACCTTCTCTACGTTAATAAAACCATATATCGTCATTACCTATGACTTATCTTTCCCACAATCTAAAAAGTTTTGAGTTAAAATCATTCTACCAAATGGCGTATCAAATCATTGGAAACTTACACCACGTCTATATAAGTATAATATTTCTTGGTCAATGTGTCACACAGTCTTAGATTTGATTTGATTTGTGACATAAAATGAAATCCTTGTACAGGTAAACAAAGAGTTCGCTGCACTAAATGTGGATAGAGTACTCTTTTGACCAGAGACATACATGTAAAAGTACGTCCGAGAAGTATTTTGGGTTTGTGAATTTGTCGGAAGAATTGCGAGGAGATTGTGAGGGGTACTTTAATCAGGACTGAAAACGGGTTGGAGGGTTGACTCATTTAATCCTTGATCTCCTTCCTGAATTACCCCTGGTACCGACCCCTAATTCTTGTTGGCTCCCAGCCAGATTCTGGGACCTTCAAATTAACCTCATTTCCTGTGTCTGACCTTTTGACCCCCCCCCCTCTTACAGTGTCCGGAGAAGCATACACACAAACCTGCATGCAACCACCAAAACCAATACTCCCGTATCCAAGTAAATACTGTAATTCACTTTATATTTCCAGTAGCAAAATTTCACGGTCTGAGAAAAATATTCACGGTGGAGACAGGTGCAGGAAAAAGAAAGTCTAGAAATTACTAGACAGTATTTGTCAACTGTAATGATAAGTTCACTGTACAGAAGTGACAGTGAAAACAGTGAGCATAACAGTATCGTGAAAAAAAATCAGGAATTACAGTAGTACCCAATTTCCTAATAACTGAAATAAAAGGCCTAGACTAGAGTAAGACTTGAATGACTTTTGCTTCCACAAATTTTCCAGATCGCTGTGCATTTAGGACATTAATCGCTATATTATATTATGATATTCAGCTGCATTGTCAAACCAAAAGACAAACAAAACGTGAACAAAGTTTTATCTCTTGTTGCCTGAGTTCTTTTGTGTTAGATAAAGTGAGACGAGCACGTGTGCCGGTGGTGTGGCATTAAAAACATGAGAGGAGAACAAGAGGAATAAAAAAACAACAGCGTCGACTTGAAGCCAATTTGTTCCCATATATCAGTTCATTACTTACGGCTCAGCTGTGTTTCTTGCCTAATTGGGACTTCTCTAGAAGCAGAATTTGTGCAAATGAATGGTCACGTTGCCGCCAAGACGACAAAAACAAGCCGCTAACAAGCTCTACCGGATCCCTTGAGTGGTCGAGGAATAATAATAACTGTGGCAGACAGATAGTGCCTCAGATTTGCTCGTTATTGTAAAAAAAAACTGACAGAAAAAGGGCAGTTGTATAGTAAGATAAGAAAAAAATTCAGAAAAAGACACAAGGAAAAATCTCACAATGCAATAGGTCTTCTCATTTTCATTAAAAAAAAAAACTAACGGGAAAAAACAACTATAATCTATTCGCATAAAAATCTACGCAAAAGCCCAGTTGTACAATAATCAGCCAATGTATGAAGCGTAGGTATCGTCTTCTTTGTTACGTCGATCCATTTAGACCAGAAAAGACAGATGTATAATTGAGAAATAACATAATTTTGTCAAGTGAATTATTGTCGAAATGAGATCATCTAATAATAGCCCTGTGCTTATTCAAACACCGGTAATGTAAGTGTGATAATTATATAGAATTATACAAAATGGTAAGGCAATTTTATGCACTGTAACATTGCTCAATTTATATCCATGAAAAAAGATCAACAAAACATATCACGATCTCTGAGGCCTTTTCAGACAGCAAAGAAATTTTAAGTGTAACCGACACTGTTAACTGTTACCTGTTCCGAATTGTTTATGTTCTTGTTGTGAGGGCTAGCCCTTTATAATAGCCTCCGGCTAGTTGGGCAGTCCTGGCTGTATACATATGTCTTATTATACAGTCTAATAAATCAAATCAAATCAACTTTTACTAACTGCCTTATCCATATGATATGTAACCATATGTAAAGAAAACGTTTACTTGTAGATATTAACAATAATGTATAGCTTGTTAAAATAAATGCCAACAAATAAAGGTGTACATATATACATTTTCATGTTTTATATATTTAGTTTGCTTCGGTGAATAGAATTGGGGCATCAGTCCGATGTAAATAAATCTGACAATTTTCATGGTTACCTGTCAATATAAAGTGATTTGTGACAATTAGATACCTCACTCAAACACACACACACACACACATACACACACGCACGCACACACACACGCGCGCGCACACACACACGCACACACACACACACACACAGGCACGCACACACACACACACAAACGTACACACGCACACACACATACTCACACACACATGGACACACACACTCACACACACACACACACACACACACACACACACAAACACACGCACACACACACACACACACACACACACACAGGCACGCACACACACACACGCACGCCTACAAGCGGTCATATTTGCCATAGGTTGTCGTACTATTTTGATCGTACTATTTTCGGATTTTTAAGCACACTGTGACAGAACTAACCGCCGACGAGGATCGAAAACTGCCTATCCCACATGAAGACAGCTAAGTCCAATTTCGTAACACACACACACGACCATCACAAGAACACCCTTAGTCTACGACCTTACGGCGACCGTACTACGACTGTGACCATCACAGCGTACGTTTGACATTGGTAATGATGAGTCATAAAACTCTTAGAATCATGATTCGACCTACCTGTGTAGTCTAGAACGCCAATCTGGCAGCCTCCTTAGGACCACAGTAAGACAGGTACTACCCACTCCCGTCTGCTGTATACTGTATGTGTCCACTTCACCCCAACTGTCTGCCAGGGATACTTTTAATCTCAACTAAGCCGCAAACACGACTCGTTAATCCGTCTTTAATCTCTCTGTGGCTCGCGGAACAAAGACCGGCCTGATGCCGGACACCAGCGCTCATTATAACCCCCACCCCGACACAACAACAATAACAAAAGGGGGGTCATTAGAAAGATTTGTCCACAGTAATGTTCAAAAACCCGTGAAGAGAGAAAGTAGGTTTTTTTCTAAGGACCAGCCCGCTTGTGGTAGAGGGGAAATCCTAGGGGATATAGGCGGGCCTAGAGGGACTCATTTACGGGCAGCAGAAGTGAGATAATTGGTATGTGGTTATGGATGACATGAGGCGGAGGGGAATGAGAAGTGATTGGTGTTACAGGGAGGCACATTGCACGGCAGGTGCACTGCGTTCACACCGGAGAACATTCAGGTCGTTATCCAGTCATTATACACGTCTCACAGATGAGCAAATGTCGGAAGGACACAGACTATAGTCTCATAAGAGAGAGGGTGGTGAAAGAAATCTTAAGTGTATGAACGAATTTGAAAATACTTTACATGTGCGTTGAATACAGTGGAAGACGAAACACATTTTATCTCAAATTGTACTCGCTATAGCAATGAACGAAATGAACTCTTTGACACAGCGTCCAAATACAGATGAAAAGAAAACTACTTTTCTGAAAACCAACATATTACAGAAAAAATGGAATCTTTTGTCTTACCCTGTCTTCAAAAAAGAAGTCAAATCCAGTAGATTTTGGAGTTACTGAAGTTTTTATCTTTATTTCTTGTGTTTAGTTATGTATGATTTGCTTGTACTTGTGTCAAATGTTCCTTGTATTTGCAATTAGCCCTCTGGCATGAGTTTGCAATGAACAATTACTGTATCATAAGCTAAATGTAATATCTCCGTAGAAAGAAAGTCTACTTTTAAATGACATTTTTCTCCTCTTCTTTAGATTTCCTTCTTCTTTTCAAGGCATGCGCATCCGGGTGGAATTTCAGGGTGGAAAAAATGGAATTTTAAAGTCATTCTTTTAAGTATTCTTTTGATTATTCTTTTAATTTCGGAACGATCCTAACCCACAGCATACTGATATCTGTGTGGCAAAATTGCGATGCCACTGACGGAAAACGGTTGCCCGTTTTGGAGCGCAGGCTGGTTCTAGCTATTTATTGGCGGTACTAAATAATAAAGCAACTCCTAAAGTATCTGGTTATGGGTTATTTCAACGCTTCAAGACTGAAATGATGACTATGTGCTAAGAAATGGTCGCAGCGAATGTCTATATCAGACAGATTTCTTCATCCTAAACAATTTTTTTTTCTTTCGCTGTCCTGGTCATGCATTGGATGCTTGCAGCTAATCGACAATACATCTTTCTCCTACTTTGAAGATACACTGCACGAAAAACGATATTTAAGCATCCTTAATGGTGTTCGTAAATAAGGCTTAAATATTTCAAAATAATTAAGCATTATTTAAGTCACACTTAAGCCATCGTAAATGCCACAATCGGCAGGCAATCTTTACACTCTCTTAAAGAACAACGTAAAGTCTACTTAAACATAAACGTATCCTTACTTGATCTTTAAGGTCGCTTAATGTTGCAGTAAAGATAAAGCACTGATTTGCAGCAGTGTACTCCACATGTGTTCTTGACTACGTTTAAAACATACAGACTTAGATAAGTATGACTTTGGCAGTTACCTTAAATTGTTTTAAATAAGATGCATTTAAGTGTGCGTAACGTTAGCTTAAAAATGAATATTTAAGCTTATATTAAGCTACGTAAATGGCCGACGTGCCGACGGCATGACCTCCCGTGACTGCACGGTAAATGGATTTAGACGGCCCGACGTGCACGGGCCAGCCTGGGCGTGGCTACGGCGACACCTCTTGTAACTGTACCGCGGGAAAGGTATCGACAAAGCCCCATGCGCCTGCTT
>NW_017802403.1:173938-176973 GCF_001625305.1 Branchiostoma belcheri | reverse complement strand
CGTCCCATTACAGGTTATTGCAGACTTTTAGGCAGATTTCTCTGTTACTTAGAAGTTCGCAAGGATTTCTTGCCTACCCTAGCCTCGGCAAAAATGCTGGAAACCCGGCCAGTTTTAGCAAATACCGTTTCTGTACTAAAACAATAATCTTATCCGTTCCATACATCTCCCAAACAAGATTTTGAAATAGCGAATTCCTCAGTATTATATCGTTCTATTGCAGGTTATTGCAGACTTTTAGGGCGGATTCTCTGTTACTTAGAAGTTCGCAAGGATTTCTTGCCTACGCTAACCTCGGACAAAAATGCTGGAAACCCGGCCAGTTTTAGCAAATACCGGTTCTGTACTAAAACAATAATTTCATCCTCTCCATACATCTCCCAAACAAGATGTTGAAATAGCGAATTCCTCAATATTATGTCGTTCCATTGCAGGTTATTGCAGACGTTTAGGGCGAATTCTCTGTTACTTAGAAGTTCGCAAGGATTTCTTGCCTACCCTAGCCTCGGACAAAAATGCTGGAAACCCGGCCAGTTTTAGCAAATACCGGTTCTGTACTGAAACAATAATTTCATCCTCTCCATACATCTCCCAAACAAGATTTTAAAATAGCACTGATTTGCAGCAGTGTACTCCACATGTGTTCTTGACTACGTTTAAAACATACAGACTTAGATAAGTATGACTTTGGCAGTTACCTTAAATTGTTTTAAATAAGATGCATTTAAGTGTGCGTAACGTTAGCTTAAAAATGAATATTTAAGCTTATATTAAGCTACGTAAATGGCCGACGTGCCGACGGCATGACCTCCCGTGACTGCACGGTAAATGGATTTAGACGGCCCGACGTGCACGGGCCAGCCTGGGCGTGGCTACGGCGACACCTCTTGTAACTGTACCGCGGGAAAGGTATCGACAAAGCCCCATGCGCCTGCTTGGGCGTGCCGACGGTATGACCTCCCGTGACGGCACGGAAAATGGATCTAGACGGCCCCGCGCGCTTGCCCAGGTGCCGTCTGCAAATACCGGTCCTGTACTAAAACAATAATTTCATCCGCTCCAAACATCTCCCAAACAAGATTTTGAAATAGCGAATTCCTCAATATTATGTCATTCTATTGCAGGTTATTGCAGACTTTTAGGACGAATTCTCTGTTACTTAGAAGTTCGCAAGGATTTCTTGCCTAGCCTCGGACACAAATGCTGGAAACCCGGCCAGTTTTAGCAAATACCCGATCGGTACAGTACTAAAACAATAATCTTATCCGTTCTATACATCTCCCAAACAAGATTTTGAAATAGCAAATTCCTCAATATTATGTCATTCTATTGCAGTTTATTGCAAACTTTTAGGCTGAATTCTCTGTTACGAAGAAGTTCGCAAGGATTTCTTGCCTAGCCTAGCCTCGGCCAGTTTTAGCAAATACCGGTCCTGTACTAAAACAATAATTTCATCCGCTCCATACATCTCCCAAACAAGATTTTGAAATAGCGAATTCCTCAATATTATGTCATTCTATTGCAGTTTATTGCAGACTTTTAGGCCGAATTCTCTGTTACTTAGAAGTTCGCAAGGATTTCTTGCCCAGCCTAGCCTCGGACACAAATGCTGGAAACCCGGCCAGTTTTAACAAATACCCGACCGGTCCTGTACTAAAACAATAATTTCATCCGCTCCATACATCTCCCAAACAAGATTTTGAAATAGCAAATTCCTCAATATTATGTCGTTCTATTGCAGGTTATTGCAGACTTTTAGGCAGATTTCTCTGTTACTAAGAAGTTCGCAAGGATTTCTTGCCTAGCCTAGCACACAAATGCCGGACGGGTCACACGTTCACCTACAGCACGTTACTTCATTTCAGAATTCGTCCCTTTTTTCCTCGCACTGTAAGCTTGGCAACATTTTATTAGCCGAAGACATCACTACAATTTATGAACCTAAGTATGGTATATTCCTTAGTAACAATATATTTGAAATCCCTTAAAACATTTATGGTCTCATTACAATTTTGTGGTGTATCTATTTAGAGTAAACAGAAGAGACGCACGGAACCAAAGTTGGACAAACGAAACCTTCCCAAAAACAGCATAGATGTAGACTGTATACAATACTATATATTATAGATTTTTATTACGGCGATCAGGCGGTATTTTAGTGTAATGAATACATGTACATTGAAAGACCGATTGAAGTAACTAGCCCTTTTTAACCTCCTTGTATATATATCGCCTAATTTTGCTCGATTTTTTTAATTACGGCGATCAGGCGGTGTTTTAATGTAATGAATACCTTGAAAGACTGACTGAAGTAACTAGCTGGGAAGCATTTTGTATGGAATTTATGTAGCCATTGCAGCAAGATTCTTCTGTACATGTTTTTTAATGTCTATTGTTTTATTGTGAAATGCCAGGATGGTCCCAAGCTACCTAACAATGGCTGTCTTGGCACCCCGCCAATTTGCATTAGGCAGACAATTAGCATTTAATTGGAGCCGCCACCGGCTATGTAAATTCTGACCTAAAATACTAGTAAGCCAATCGTCTCATACCCCGCATGAAACGACAGCCAATCAGTGCTTATGATACAAATTTCAAATCTGTCAGTTGGAGTGGACGTCACTCTATGTTTGAGCATTGCAGAGTGTGCACTGAGCAATCAAATTTTCTATAAAATGTCTACGGTTTCTGGAACCATGAAAAAAGGAGACGATGAGAACTTAGCCATCATCCTCAGGGAAAAGTACGGCTGGAAGAATTACCTCCCAAGCAGACTCCAAGAGCAAGACTACCGCTAGGCTGAGCAGAAACATGCACGGGGAGCCCTGCCAGATAGCCCGACGCCACCCGGCGTCTCTCGCCAAGGACGGAAGATTTTTCATGTAAGCGGTTCATATTTGTTCCATCTGGTTTTTGAATATTGACATGTTGTACATTGAATTTGTTTGCCACTTCCTTTGCCTTGTTTTCGTCGGAAAATATCTAACGAACGATTATGTACCATTTCAGCAAATGGAGAGGGGACATAGAAAGCA
>NW_017802403.1:119471-172758 GCF_001625305.1 Branchiostoma belcheri | reverse complement strand
GGCATGCTTATCTCTCTATTTGGCCGATTTCTACTCTTTCCGACCGCCTCCCAAAGCCTGGTAGAGGCTAGCCGGGCACCCGTCGGCAGGTGTCCGAGGAGCCTCCCAGACAGAAGGGGCTATCAGCAAACGGATCAGAAGGACTTTTACACATGAACCGGCTGGTGATCTAGACAAGCATGAGCAAACAGAACAACAGCTTTTTATTGTAGTATTGCCTTGATAATCTTGAACATCTACAAGCAATGTTATGCAGACAGACTTTCAGTTTTAATGTGTTTTTAACAAATTGGTAAGCTTTCGTAATTGCAAAATATTTTTGCGGCTAAAACAAGTTTGTTGATTTTCTTCCTGTTTGTGTGATTAACCTAGTACATTACCTTTTAAAAATTAGCTTAAACCAGCTTTCTGTTTTTGACTGTTATATGTGAGTGCTGCCCGAAGGAGGTCATATATGTATATGTGAATACATGTAAAAAGAATGCTGAATAAAATTTGCGTACCATTTGTCGTATATTACAGAATTTAAGAATGCTTTAAGGTGCTTATATGTAGCGTAAACATTACGATTTTTAAGCTTACTTTACAGTGCTTAAAAGTTGCTTAAATAAGTGCCATTAAGTACCTTTACGGATAAATTAAGCTAGCTTAAATCACTACATTTAAGGACCCTTTAAGACGCTTAAATGTAGTGTAAACATTAAGATTTAAGCTAACTTTACGGTGCTTAAATGTTGCTTAAAAGAGTGCCATTAAGCACTTTACGGATAAATTAAGCTAGCTTAAATCACTGTATTTACGGACACTTTAAGACGCTTAAATGTAGTGTAAACATTAAGATTTAAGCTAACTTTACGGTGCTTAAATGTTGCTTAAAAGAGTGCCATTAAGCACTTTACGGATAAATTAAGCTAGCTTAAATCACTGTATTTACGGACACTTTAAGACGCTTAAATGTAGTGTAAACATTAAGATTTAAGCTAACTTTACGGTGCTTAAATGTTGCTTAAAAGAGTGCCATTAAGTACTTTACGGATAAATTAAGCTAGCTTAAATCAAGCTTAAATCACTGTATTTACGGACACTTTAAGACGCTTAAATGTAGCGTAAATATTGAGATTTAAGCTTACTTTACGGTGCTTAAATGTTGCTTAAAAGAGTGCCATTAAACACTATACGCACAAACTTAAAGCTAGCTTAAAAGTAACATTTAAGCACGCGTAAAGATTGGCTTAAATTTGCTTAAAGAGTGCCAAAACGGAACCTTTAAGCATGCTTTAAGACTGCTTAAATACCTGATTTCGTGCAGTGATAGTCAACGTCAAACGAACGAGTTGCGACATTCTTATATCTCTGCTTTTTATTGCTCATATTAAGATATCTGTTAATGGTTAACGGCATTCAATAGACCAGAATAGACGTGCAAAAAAGGTCATTATCTTTTTAATGAGTACTTAAGAATATATCTTAATGGTTATCGCACTTTGTGCGTTCAAGACGGCCGGGCAAGACGTATGAAAAGGGTTCTTTCTCAGAAAAATTTTAATGATTATCATATTTAAGTCCTTTGAAGAGACAGGACGGGCGTATGGAAAAGGGGCTTTGTTCCAAGTTATCAAAATGACTATTCATGTTTTAAAAAGACGTCATAGGGCATACGAAACTGTTCATTATTTCATAATGAGATATGAAATATCAATGGTCATTTCATAAAGGAGAACGTAAGATGACGTGAGAAAGGAATCGTTATTTTATAATTACTTATTAGAGCAGTCATATTATATTCAATATGTTCATATCGAAAGGTAAGAACGGAACATAAGGACAGCAAGCGCGTCAAAAGCACAAAAATACATTTTAGAGGATCATTGCAACAAAATTGCGATCCGCCACTACCCCCAATAACGTTACTTAGAAATCCGTAAGGTAAATTTTCCAACAATTTGATGCCACCAAGAAGAAAAAAAAATCATTTTCTGTGCATATAAAATTTGATTAAAAACGGATTAAAAAACGTTAGGCAACTTTGATTAATTTTTCTTGTCATGTAGAAATATCCGTGCTTTCTTTTTAGCCACAAATTCTGAAGAAAAACTGGAAGAGATTTGACTCGAAATATCTTTTATGTCCCTTTTTCTTACCCAGTAGTTACTCCCAAGGTTTGGATTTTGGCTTATTTTTGACGTGGTTTTAGACATTTTTATCGGGGATTCTTTTTTGCACTGGATTTTTTTTTTCGTTGTTGTAAAAAATAAAATTCCAGTGCAAAAAAGAAACCCCTATAAAAAGCCTAAAAACACACCAAAAAAAAGCCAAAACCCAAACCTCTATTTGGAGAGTACGCAGTAGTATGGACAATATATTTACTAGCCCGCAGCTACAAACCACTATAATCACGCACCACAATTACATCAGACACAGCGCATTGTTTCTGTGATCTCTACCGTATGTGATCACTTCTTCCCATTCATGCTCAAATCCGATAACAACAATACATTGTCAGGAAGCATTGAAGATGATTGAATTAATGAATTAGCCAATCAATGATCCGAAAAACCCATCAGTTTCAGTTGAAATTTGCAGTAGGCTGCTGACTGGGTGTAGAACTAAACAGCTGCAAGAAATGGACAAGGCGAAACCTAGGCTCATTTAGGCTGGAAATATCAGCCATACTCGGTAACAAGACAAGAAAGGTAGATATTGAATAAATTTTCACGTTTAAAAACAGACACAAACTATGCAGAATCTCGAAAACAACACAAGAAACATCAGAAACTATTTTTTTTGTGTGACAGATATTTGTAAGTAGCAGGTGATTACTAAAGAGAACCAGGAGAGAAAAAAACATGGTGGGAGAAAATCGCAATTTCACGGTCTCTGTTGGACCGTATGTCGCTACATCTGCTAACGACTCGATTCTGACATGTATTTCCTATTACACTTAATATTGATGGATGTTATGGAGTCTGTACGGTCTATTTAAGAGAAAACCTGCACTTAAAACACGCATTGAACGGACAATAATACAACTATAGCAGTAAGAACGTATATGGTTGGTAACTGTATACTTCCGGATTTTAATTTGTAAGAAAAACAAAATATAGCGCTGTTAATTTAAGCCAGATGACACCAGCATAGGTAAAAAGAATGTTTGAAAAATGCAACAAGAAGAGTTAAATTTTTCAGCAGAAAACAAAGATGTTTCAGTTAGTATTTTTAGTTTTCAAGATTGTCTATCGATAACATTTGCAGGTAAGTTCTGTTGAATTAGGACCATATGGTAACAGCGGGATCTAAAATTGGAGTGGGTAAACTTACTTTCCTTCTAAACCATTCTAATATCGATTTCATTTGTGTAAATATAATGTAATAAGTCGCCATTTGAAACGTTGGTAATCTTTGAAATGATTCAGAGGGGTGTGGGCTTACCTGAAGAGTTATCGGGGAGACTACGAGCGACGGGCGGGATGCCTCCCCTTCCTTCCCCGCGAGAGTTGGAGCACGGCGCCGGTACACACGTAGCCAGACAATTATGCACCGCAGGTAGCAATTTTAGCCCCGTTAGCCGCACCACACACACACACACACATACACACTCACGCTACTGAGTGGGTACTGTACCCACGGCGAGGCATTGTTGCAAAGGAAATTGAAAAATACCGCAACGGATTATGTATCTTCCAACAGACGGCCGTGGCGCTATGCACGACAGTAGCCGACATGTGTGTGTTTTTGTAACAGACATGGTAAAGCACAGAACCTCCGCGGTCATACAGTTTTGTTTGTGGACAAAGCGGACGGAATTTGCTTCAATTTGCACAAGTTCTTACCAGAAAGATTATCCTTTGTTAGTTTCACGGTACAGTGGTGATCGGGCAGGTACAAAACCTACAACATATGCATGGAGGTGTAGCCCTGTACCCGCCCACCTTATACTACATGTTGTCACTGCGTTTCTAAAACAAACTACGCTACAATGTTGTTTCCTGGCGTTGGGGAGTCAAACAGTGCCGTGTTTTCTGTTGTCTGTTTAGCTTAGAAAACATAGGTAGTGAGAATTAATGACGCGGGGGTCGTTAAAAATCTATCAATCAAGCTTTGTTGGGTTTTGTGTTTGGAACATCCAAACCCCGTTTCTGAAACCATTTAGCGATCACTGTTGTCAAACACACGTCCAGAAATTCAACTATTTGAATTGTTAAACAGATTATTTCTTTTTGCTGACACATTATATTTCATCAATCAAATGTCAATACTGAAGAATAAGTTCAAACAAAAGGCCTCCGCTGCGAATATCTTCAGAAGAGGAAAGAAAAAAACGTACGTAATTCACTTCAGGACAGAAATAACGGACCACTACTGGGTACCAGATTGGTCTAGGCTGCGGATGAGATTGTCTGGCTCGCAGGCGCCGGTAGGGCATACCTACGGACACGTAATCTTCCGTGGAGCCTGCCCCAGACTAGTTTTCTCATCATTATTACGGCGGGAGATCAGATTAAATATCTTTGCGTCACGGCTGGAGTATTTTTGATCACAAAAACAACACAATGAGTCAAAAAAGATTGTACTACCAGCCATTCCGTACCTTGCGTTTTCACGAAATCTCTTAGTCAAGAAAAATAGGTTTTGATATTTTCATCAGTTAGCGTAGTTCGATTAGGATGTTATTATAAAATGGGTAGAAATGATATTTATTTCTGAATGGTTTGAACATTTTCAGTGGGTACTAGTTTGTCCTCAGTTGATATATAATTTGTGGAATGACGCCCTGGCTTGAAGAGTTACGATTTGATGTAGTTATAAAATTCTTCTAATACGAGGTTAAAATATCTTTCCATCTAGATTTTGAGCTAGGAGGTAAAATAATAGTATCTTACGGACTCACATATGCCATACTTTTTTTCCATTTGTTAAGAATAGCTAGAATACTACTGGACAGACAGAATAACACATGTGAAAAAAGAAAAGACATCTCTGTTAAATATGTCAAAATCATTGCCTACCTGAAGACGTTCAAACAGGTAAGGAGGATTTGAAGATTAGGAAAAAGAAGGAGTCCAGCGTCTCCGAGCTCTGTATGGCTGACAGTATCATTATGGCTCGCCTGTACAGGGCTCTTTGAACGTTAAATCAAAGCCGCGCGGCTCGGTACCCTTGGGTGAAACCAGCGGACCTCTAACCGCTAGAACTAACGTCACAGCACCGCCTGGGTAACCTACCTTGATCATAGATGCACCTTGGATACTCTTCTCTCCCTCGGTACACATGGTAACTACTGCCCAGCCCTGCCACTGACTTAACCCGTGAAACAACATGTATAGTCATGTACTACGGCCTTACTTACTCCCCTCAATGTAACAACTCCTTTTACATGTGTACCTCGCTGAGTTTAATCGGGGCAAATATTTGTTCCTCGTCTCTTGTTTCCAGAGAAAGTGGTAGAGACTACAGGACCGCTCGCTCTCTAAACAGTAGGGTTTTACTCCATTACACATGTGTGGCCGCTAGTCAACATGATCTCTCACAGCGACATGAATGGATGCAGGCTCAACCGGGCTTACCAACAGTGAAAGGTTCAAACAAAAAAAGCAGCGGGGTATATTTGTAAAATTGTTACATGAATAACAACACGCTGATATTGCAAGTGTGTTTTGTCGTCACACCTACATGTATAAAATTGTGCCATTTAAAATGGCAAAAGTTAGGAACAGCAACTTTAAATTTTGTTTTGTGAGAATAGCTTCTATATGTGTGTGGCGTATATTTTAGGACCATTGTTATGTTTTCAACTTCAAACGATTTAGCTTTATGTAGAATATAATCTGGAAAAATATGGTTGCACTACGCATTTTCTATGGTAGGAAAATATTTCGCAAACGTTTGGAAATGACACAAATTTTGCACACTGAAATTTACATTATACGTGTAATGTGTACATTTAGTTATTTTTCACAATTTTCTTATTTATCTTTGTCATGTATATTTGAAATGCGTATTTCATTCTCACTTTTACGATATATTTCAGAATAAAATCTTTTACGGAGTCTGTAGTTATGTTATCATATAGTAGAAGATAGAAAAGTATAGAAGGTAAGTATAAAAGGCATACGTTACTTCGAGTGTCTGATTCAAAATCACTTCTGATTTCTATCTTTTTATACACAGAAAAACCTGTAACTACTTATGATTTCAAACAAAAGAAAAATTATAATCAAAGAAGTACATGTTGCAATATTTTCACCATTATTGTACAAAGGTTGCTATATATACGCTTCTTGCTTAGAAATTTTGAGAACATCTTTTTAACTGCAAGATTCCTACTTCTCCACCCATAATATGTCATGATATGTGGACTGTTTGTTTTGAGCCATTTTAGATTATACTCTAGAACTACTCGAACTCTCGCGTTTATAAGTTTCAGAATCATTGAATGTTTGTGCCAGACGAGAAACTTTGTAACTTCTACATGACCATGCTGCTTCGAAGCGAAGCGAAACGAAGTTAAACCTGTACATAGTAGTTCACATTAAAACTTAATTAGTATGTATAGTTGTAGCAAGATATCTCTGTAAAATTACTTATGCTTTATCACCATAACCTGTCCTTAGCATGTAAGAGCATAAATGTGTAATTAAAGTCGTTCATTTATTCTTTCATTTCTAAGTTTAACGTTGTTCTGTGAGATTGTGTAACAAGATAATCTTAATGTCCCTGGTTCTCACTATGAGGTCTTCAGCCTTCCTACAAAGGTCAGAGGTCATGACCTGGGGTTAACCTGGAGACAGACAGGTCAAGTTCCTCTCTCCGGGAAGTCTTCAAATGGCTCAGATAACCATTCTTCTTCTCATTGCCTATTCTTTCTTTCTTTCTTTCTTTCTTTCTTTCTTTCTTTCTTTCTTTCTTTCTTTCTTTCTTTCTTTCTTTCTTTCTTTCTTTCTTTCTTTCTTTTTTCCTTTCTTTCTTTCTTTCCTTTCTTTTTTCTTTCATTCATTCTTTATTTATTTCTTTATTATTTCCTTCCTTTTTTCTTTCTTTCTTTCCTTCCTTCCTTCTTTCTTTATTTTGTTATTTCTTTACAGATACGGGTAAATGTTGCTGTTTTCTGTTCTCTTAGAGATTTCCTCGCCTATTTTTTACGTCCTTAATTTTTATGTATATATTCGTTGATTATTGCTGCAGTTGTTTTCGTTCAAAGAAACTCGTCTAGTTTTCCGTCCGAGTGTGTGTGTGTGCGCGCGCGCGAGTGTGTCTGTGTGTGTGTGTGTGTGTCTGTGTGTGTGCGTGCGCCCGTGTGCGTGCGTGTGCATGCCTGTGTGTGCGTGTGTGTGTTTGCGTTCGCGTGCGCCCGTGTGTGTATGTGCGTCCGTGTGCGTGTGCATGTCTGTGCGTGTGTGAGTGCATGCGTGTGTGTGCGTCCGCCCGTGTGAGTATGCGTGTCTGGGTATGCGTGCGTATGCGCGTGCGTTCGTGTGCGTGCGCGCGTGTGTGTGTGTGTGCGTGCGTGTGCTGTGTGCTTGTGTGTGTGCTAAATAATTGTTGCTGTTTCATCTCTCTGATATAATTCCTCTCCTTGTTCCCGTCTCATATTTTTCTTCCCTCCTTTGTTACTAGTTGTTTTGTTCCGGGTGACAGTTCCCGCGGGACAGGTGTTTCAGAGTTGAGTAGTTGCAGCAGTGTCGGCAGACAGTCGTGTTGGCGTGACTGTCATCAGCACGGCACGTTCGGTCAACAACGGTCGTTCAACTGTCGGAGAAGGTCGGGCGATCCTTCACAAAGACACCAAACACCGACAATCAGGGTTCCTTTTAGAACACCACAACACGACTATCCGAATGCTATACAGGCATGCGAGTTAGACCTGAGCGCTTTAGGACGGGACAATCATGCTGAACCCAAATCATCCCGTATATGGGGTCGTGTGGCGTAGCGGCAGAGTGCTCGACTCGGAAACAAGAGGTCCCGGGTTCGAGTCCTGACATGCCACCGATCTTGTGACCTTGGGAAAGGCACTTAACACGACTTTCCTGACTTCACTCAGGTGAAAATGAGTATTGTATTTTCCCCTGTGTTAGTTGGTGGTGGCATTAATATAAGTTGGAAAATCTTGACCGTGCCGTCACCACGTCTTGTGCCTACATGTTGGAATTTAAAAAAATAAAATCACCCCTTGATAAATTTACAAATCCACCGATAGCCATCCCTAGAAAACTCACTTTCAACCAATCAGCCATATCAACATTTGCCATACAGATTTTCTATGATAACCTTTATATAAGCTTTTGTACTAAAAACTCACTATACGTAACACTGTTAATTAGTGTTATGGGTGCGGGCCGTTTAAAATATTTAAATCGCATCACATACACAAATTTAGATCCTTCTCCCGAACACCTACCGACTAAAGCTAAGGTCCCAATTGGGAAAAGGGGCCCTGGCGGGTAGTTCCCGGGCTGTTATTTACTACTTTCGGGCGGGACCCCGACGTGGCCCCGCGGGGCACCCTGCGGCTACCGGGCTATTTTTTGGCCCGTCGGGGCCCCGATAAGAATTTAATTCTGAGTTAAATTCTACCCGGGCCCCGCTGACAAAGAGACGCCGTGACCTCATCGTGAGAACACCGAGAGGTACCCCTCCGGTTGCCGGCATTCCACCGGGACACATTTCTTACGTCACAGACCAGATGAACAGAATAAAGGTGTGTACTTCGTAAACCCGGGTAAAATGTGTGACCTCACAGATCAAATGATCACAACAAATACGTGAATTCTGCATTACGTATAGGTCAATACAAGACATCGTCAGAGAATCTGCTGGGTACCTGCCGGGTGCCTGCCGGATACCGACCAAAGAGGGTGACAAAATTTCTAACAAAATGCTACTGAAGGAAATTTTTAATTGTGACCACGACAGCCGATGCCAGCTCGACTCCTGAACCCGGCCGGGGCCGGCCGGGGCTACATCCCCGACGGGCACCGGCGTAATTGGGACCTTAGCTTAAGATTGGCTGACCTTCGGGAGCAGTCTGACCAGATTTAGGTCACGCCTATCTTTCGATGCGAGTTAAATTTGAGTCAAGTTTTACCATCACAACTACGACCCGACCTACTTCCGAACACCGGCCAACCATGGCCGAACCTCCAGTCTACATCCAAACGTTGTCAAAATTTTGAAACATTCAATTGGCGAACAGTAGCCAACCTCGTCTAACTCAACCCGACCGTGCTCCCGACCTACTCCAAACCATGGCTGGTGGGATTTCGGTTAGTGAAGGCATATTCAGCTTTGTGACACGGGCTTACAGACTAAAAGCGAAGTATACCTATTACTAGAACAACGGTTATGTCGGTACTGTGATTTAGGAATAATCGAAGATGAGAAACATTTTGTAACAGAATGTAAACTATACAACAAACAGTCTGAGAGCAGATCTTTATAATCTGTTACAATCTATGTTCCCCTTCTTCATACATCTAAGCTGTACAGATAAATTTATATTCCTAATGAGCTTAGACAAACCCTCTATATTGAAACATACCTGTTCTTACCTTTTTTCCTAAGAAACGAGAAGAAACCGAATTTACTTGATTGTAGCTACTTAACGATGTATATATGAAACGTTATCTGTATTACATCGTTTTGTTGTGACCTGTACTTAACCCAGTGGGTATGTGTGTACAATAAAGGTCTTCATTCATTCATTATTTTACAATGATATAAAAAGTCAGGAGACGGTTACACGTGCAAACCCCGTGTAGAACATTAACAAGTCCTCAGGTGGTTTCCGTCACTCTCCCCGCGGCCTGGCAGCTGACAGCCCCGAAGGCCGGCCCAGTCTTCACGGTTTGTTCCGCTGCAGACGGACCGAGTCAAGCATGGCCACGCTTCAACATCAAACGGACCCACGGCCCTGCTCTGTGTACCCGCGGCCGGGTAAAGCTTTCTATAGGCCCTTGAAGAGTCAATACAGGCGTGAAGAACTCATAATATGTATTTCACATCTATGCATGTCGTTTATAACGGAGCAGACTCAGGTGAAAATGAGTATTGTCTGTCCTGTATCCGTTTCTATGTGCGGGACACAACACCAGCAGCAGCTGCCTCTGTTCTGCGTGTATTGCACTGTTGTAATTTCAATAAATCAAATCAAATCAAATAGTGAAGCGCATGGTTATGTTGAGAATTAGCGTTGTCTTTTCTTGTGTGACACTACTGTGATATCAGTAATGTCATGTATAACGTAACAAGTTACCTGTATATCATAAGGCCACAGCAAGTAAATTTTATGGATGGCATCCTCTGCAGACTCTAAATCTAATGCGAGCGGGCGAAAAAAAAACAAGACAGGCCGAAAAAAGCAAGGTTCCTACAATTTTGACTCAAACATTGTACAAATGGTTTTGATTCAGTGGGAACATCACATATACACAGCCAGCATCACATATCACTGCATCAAAGTAAGAAACAAAACATTAAGTCAGAGCCTTCTCGTCTCCTCTCTTCATAGTTATCTGCCATCCACCTTCCGGCATGGCAACAGACATCTTTGCCCATTTTTGGCATATTGACCACTGTCAGAAGGCATCAAAATTTCTTGTGTTTTTTTTCCAAAATCAGGCGAAAATTAAAGCGCGCGCCGATGTCATCCATAAAAAATTACTTGATGTGGCCTAAGCAAGAAATCTGCCTTTCAAACATGAAGAAAAAAATGTCTTGATATCAGTAGAGCAATCACAAGACCCAGGGTTGGCTGTCAGAGACCGGGAGATTCCAGAAAATATTTGTTAATCAAAGTCTCCATTTTGACCAGGACTACAGAAAGAGAAATATAACTTTTTCACCTTATGTGAACAATGAATGAATGAATGAATAAGACTTTATTTCGGTTAACATTTTGATACGAGTAATTCACTATATGAAAGTCTATCAACTTAACGATATAAAAGTCTATCTAACAAATATAGTAAAGTCTATCTAACAACCGCTGCATTGTACATATTCCAAACAAGAGTTCCGAGATCTCATACCTCCATGAAATATGGGCTTGATATGTAAATGTAAATTTCTTCTTTAATTACGCAAATGACCTCTGCATTAACATAATATATGCATGTGATGTTATCTTTTGATTAACTTACAGATGTCCCAAGTATGACATTCCCATCATTCACAATTAAGAAATCATAGAATTTTCGCATTAATTATGCAAATTAGGTCATAATTTGCATAATTAGTATCTGTTGATGTTCCATCTGCCATAGGTTACAAACATTACATGTATGAAAGTACTATAATGTAAAACACTGTAATTATAGAATCCCCTCCTTTATTATGCAAATAAAGTCCTCATTTGCATAATTTGCAGTTAATTATGTACATCTCTCTGTCAGATACCTACACACCAAAAATGATGAAAATACGCTGTTCCTATCTGGACTTATTGGCTTTCAAAGATTTCGCCCGACAGTCCCCTGCAGTCCCTGAACAAGCTGCTAGGGGGACCAAACGCACACCACTTATTCCTGACAGGAAAAGCTATCTGTCACCAAAAATTCAAGACCATAGCATGTTCAGGACCAAAGATACAAAAACCGGAAGTTCTGCTGCAGTACCAAGGTCATCCACCAGGAGGCCCATATTTGACCTTGACCTTTGTCTTCCTAAGACTTATCAGCATACCAAATATCATCACAATCCATAAAGGCGTTATGAAGTTATGCTGACTACAAAGTTGCGGAAACACACACAGACACACAGACACACACACAGACACACACACAGACACACACACAGACACACACACAGACACACAGACAGACGCCGCCAAAAACAATACCTCCATTTTTCATGGAGGTAACAATGAAATTCCACCTAAAATTGTGATAGAACATTTTCATCACAAACACTCGAAAGTTTTGTAACGTAGGTTATTCTCACAGTAAGCATTATGTTTATTGCTATATAGCAGTAGTAATCATTTACTGTACCTTGTACAATCGCTGTGCAATAAAGCTTATTTATCTAGTGATAATAAGTACCATTTTGCAGTAGCTACAATAATGCTGGCCGTACATTTTAACTAACAAAGGTCTAAAAGCGCCCACTAGCGGCGACAGTTTGAAATGTCGTGGATATGACTAGTAAGTTCGTTCAATGCAGTAATCATTTCTTTCCATTTCCGAGGAAAAAACAATAGAAACTGACTGCATTTGGTACCCTCATGTCATAACATATATCGACAATTGTATTAGAGTGTGCTTATCAAACAAATCGCCAGGAGGCGGTGTTTCCCAGGCTCTACAGCTCGACATTAGCCAGACATTCCGTCACGGCCTGCTCGGCAGTTCGCAGTAAATTGCGCGGGAAAACGTTGACGACCCTGGGGAAGAATCCACGTGACAGCCGCCCCTCACACACGTAGCCGACCAGGTCGAACGCGTACGTGGGAGCCTCCTGCTCCAGACACCGGCCCCAATACTCCTGCCAACGTCTGTTGTTGTCCCCGTCCTTGGTGCTGACTGTACCATCAGCAGAACACGTGGAGGTGTTCGGATCTGCTTCTTCGTACTGGTTTGTCCCTTTCCTACCGCGACGAGGGCTCAGTTGGACTCCTTTTTGTTGCCACCGTCGCTTGATGTTTCCATGTGGAACGTTATTTTTGTTCTGTCCGTTGGATTCCTCTAAAGCTCTCCTGAGAATAGACCTCGCCAGGTGGACTTTCTGTGGGGTCTTGTCATGAGCACCACACTCCTCAGAGAGAGAACTGACGGTGTCACGACGCCCTCTGGCGGAAGTTGGTATATTTTCATCCCCGCCCAAGTCGTCTTCATGATCCTGTGGCGTTCGGAGGACCGTGCCTGGCGCGGGGGCGTCTGGGTAAAGTTGGAGTCACAATTCTACGAAGGCCCACAACGACACTGCGCTACACATCTTCTACAGCCCTGCCACACCGCTGCCAAGGGATATACCTGGCATACCGCTCTTCCGCAGCCCTGCCATACCGCGCTGCCAAGTAGAATGTCCTTGGATTTAGCGTTTGACTACAATTCTCCATTGGTCATTATGAGATTCGCAGTAAGGGAGTCCTTGGGGAAAGGTTATATAACTATAAAGGTCGATATTTGCTCGGGAGCAAATGCAGCAAATAGCTTCACCACATATTCGTTTCCCGTACCAACCTACCCCTCCCACACAGATAGATTGTTCCTAAATTACACATGTTCAACATGTAAAGTGTTCCAAAAGTCTATACCCCCTGTTGAAAGTTAATGTAGTACTGTCAGTTGGAGATGTTTTCCGGATGAAATAATTATTATTTGCAGTTGCCACACCTTTTGCGAAAATGTATACTTGCTAAAGGAAGGTATGACAAAGAACCCATACATCTACAAAAATCCACCCCCTTTTTAGTGAAAAAATGGTTCGCCCTAAATCTCGGGGAGGGGGAAGGTGCGATCATCTTAAGCCTAGGTCACAATTCAAAAAGGGGCACGCTAAAGCTTCGGTCCCAATTGCGGGTGAATTGCGCCGGTACCCGTCGGGGATGTAGCCCCGGCCGGTCCCGGTCGGGCTCAGGGGTCGGGCGGGCATCGACTGTCGTGGTCTCATTTTAAAGTTTCCTTCAGTAGCATTTTGTTAAAAATTTTGTCACCCTCTTTGGTCGGTCTCCGGCAGGCACCCGGCAGGTACCCGGCAGATTCTCTGACGATGTCTTGTACTGACCTATACGTAATGCAGAATTCACGCTTTTTTGTGATCATTTGATTTGTGACGTCACACATTTTACCCGGGTTTACGAAGTACACACCTTTATTCTGTTCATCTGGTCTGTGACGTAACAAATGTGTCCCAGTGGACTGCCGGCAACCGGAGGGGTACCTGTCGGTGTTCTCACGGTGAGGTCACGGCGTTTTTTTCAGCGGGGCCCGGGTAGAATTTAATTCAGAATTAAATTCTTCTCGGGTCCCCGCCGGGTATAAAAATAGCCCGGCAGCCACAGGGTGTCCCGCGGGGCCACGTAGGGGTTTCGCCCGAAAGTTCCATAAAACAGCCCGGGAACTACCCGGCAGGGCCCCTTCTTTCAATTGGGACCGAAGCATAAGCGCGTTTGCGGTTGTTTTTGGCACTACCGTACGGGACCTGGAAGGCGACTGGCGGGGTTCCGGATGGCTGCCGGCCTATTTTTTGCCCCGTGCCGTCGCCGAATTGGTCTTAGCTCAAAGTTAAAATCACCCCGGGCCCCGGCGGGAAAAGTACGCCGTGACCAAGCCGTAACCTCATCGGACCAAGCCGTAACCTCATCGGACCAAGCCGTAACCTCATCGGACCAAGCCGTAACCTCATCGGACCAAGCCGTAACCTCATCGGACCAAGCCGTAACCTCATCGGACCAAGCCGTAACCTCATCGGACCAAGCCGTAACCTAGCCACCGGGTCCCGAGAGGCGGCCGCACAGGCACCTGTCCAATATTATGACGTCACGTGTGCTGATCTGTGCTTTATTTGTTCAGAAGAACGTGGTTATAGAGGGTATTGTGATGTTCTCGAAATAGTCCTCAGCCCGCACGCAAAGTTTTCAAATGCTTTGTAGTGCTACGGCGAGTCTTCGTTCTCACAAATCCGTTGGAATCAGTGCGTTGGCGGTTCTCACCACTCACAGATCCCCAAACTTTGCCCACGTTTTTGCACGTAGTTGTAGGCAGCACGCAGTTGCACGTTCAGTGGGTTGTGACCCGAGCTTGAATAACAAGGTATACTACATGTACCATTCTATTGCATAACACGTGACAGGGGTAATCGTGTACGCTCCTTGAACCCTCGGTTAAAGTCGATTAGGAGTTTAAACTGATCATTGGGTAACTTGCAAAACAGCGGGTGTTTTCCTCTACTTCTCTACTTGATTCTAGCCAGGTAAGCCATTTATTAATATCCATAGATATGGTGTATCACAGCCTCAAAATCCTCATCCGACTGCACGAATCTGTCCGAATAGGGTCCAAAGGGATGTGCGTATTTTTTTTGGCAAATTTGAGCTGAAAATCTGCATTCCTTCATTTTGTTTATAGAAAGACAAGTTGTTCCTATAATCAAACGTATAAAAAATATATATTCTGTCTAAGTGTACCAAAAAAATTAATCAAGTGATGTTAACCTTGATGGCTGACGAAATATAGATTAGTCCCACTGATTATACAAATTCAATCCTCATTTGATCATCAGTTCATCATATTCTCCACCCAAAAAAATTATCTTGACATAAAATGCCATTCTATCTTTCCTCCAAATTATGCAAATGAGGTGTTTACTCTCACTTAGCTTTTAAATACCCCAAGTATGAAATTTCAGGTAGTTACCAATCTGGAATCATAGCATTTTCTCATTAATCATTAATTAGGTCTCCCTTCACATACTCAATATTTGCCTATGTTCCTCTCTTTTTCAATTACATGCAACGAACTAGTATAGTCCTATCATGGAATGCATAGATCTGATTTTTAGAAATTCCTCATGAATTATGCAATTGCCATCAGATTTGGATATTGCCATCTAATTTTGTCAGGTATTACTGTAACATAAACTATCTACATACCAAAAATGACGACGATCCATCAACCGGTTCTTGAGTTATCCCCCTTTCAATAATTTTTCAACAAACGCCCCTGCAGTTACGAGTTGCTAGGGGACTCAAGCACACGTCACTTTTTCCCCAGCTCAAGAGCTACCTATTATACAAATTTCGTGACCCTAGCCTGTCTAGATTATGAGATATTCAAACCGAAAACTCCGCTGTAGTACTACAACAAGCCGCCAGGGGTCCCAAATCTAATCATTTGCAGGTAGAATCATCTGCAGACCTACTCACCTACCAAGTTACATGTACCAGCTAGTTTCATGGCAATCTATTTTTAGCCTTTTTTTTAGTTATTGTGCTTACAAACAATACCAATAGCACACAAACACACACATACACACACACACATACAAACACCACCGAAAACATAAGCTTCTTGGCGAAGGTAACAAAAATAATAAACACAGCTTGGTCGAGCAGCCTAGAGCAGCCAGTCAGCTGCAGTCACAAGCCACGTGGAAACAGTCCCTTCCTATTTGTAATGGTTGATAAGGCCCTATATTGCCTGTACAGCAATGAGCTCAATCGCAATAACATGCATGAATATTTGTTAGACATAAAAATTATGCACGACCAAACTAATGAACGTAGCTTGTTTTTTTTCCGATCCGATCAAAATGTTCAAAGGTCAAATGTATATACAAAAATACATCATGAGGTGGAGGGTTAGATTTTCATGTTATCTTAAGTTCACTGAACCAGGTTCTTATCTGATTCAAAAATCATAATTTCAACACCAACGCTCTTTATATTCAAACATTGAACCGGTTGAACCACCATGGATCGCTGCCAACATCAATGACAGGACTGTAAACAACTTTGGCTTGCAGACGACATAGTCCTGATATCGCAACATCACTGGAGAGACGCCAAGACTGAGCCGCTGGACCTAGTAAACACCGACCACGGAGTACAGACTGGAGATCAGTAACAAGAAGACCAAGGTCATGGCAGCAACAAAACAACCCACGGAACTGAGGATCTTCTAACAAACGGTCCAGCTAGAAATAGTGTCAACCTTTACGTACCTGGGTGCCATCATTGACACGTGAAAACGGTTGTTCAGCATATTCTAATGTTTTGTTATTGTCCGCATAGATAAGTAGGGCAACCTGGTAACATGTTTAAACTCATGATAAGAGATAAATATGTGATGGTTAATTCTAATGAGCGGTTTTAACGTTATTAAAATACTGCCAATAGAAGTTGGGCTTGGTAGGTGTGCCTCTGGCCGGCCACCACTCCCATTTTGGGCAATCGCTAAAGCCTCGGTCACAACCCGCCGTACGTGCTTTTCGTCCGTACGTTTTTTGGGAGGCTACGTCTGCTACGTTTTTTTTCTGAAAACGTGAGGAAGGAGTGGCGTCTACGCACGTCACTCGCACGGTTGCACAAAGTGTGAGAGTGTGGTCTGCACGCCAAGTCTTGTCGTGAGCGGTTGCGTGCATCGTACGTTGCGCAAGTGGTACATGTAGGTGAGTTGTACGTGCTTACAACGTACGATCTCTGTGCGATTGCAACTTTACCGTAAGGAGGCCGTACTCACACGTGCTTCTTCCGCAGGGCACGTACGGGGCACGCGTACGCGCGTCGCTCGTACTCGCACGCACGGGTGGTGAATCCGCGTGCTTTTTGTCCGTACGTTTTTTTCGTGGCTACGTCTGCTACGTTTTTTCTGCAAACGTAGGGTGGCCGGCCGAGGGAGTACGTCACTCGCACGGTTGCGCAAGGTGTACGTACGTGGTCTGCACGACATGCCTGGCCGTCAGCGGTTGTGCATCGTACGTTGCGCAAGTGGTAAGTGAGTTGTACGTGCTTACAACGTACGATCTCTGTGCGATTGCCACGTTGCCGCGTACAGGCCGTACCTACACGTGCGGCGTACGCACGGTTTCCTTACTCACTCGCACGTTGTAAGTGCGTGCACCTCCTGTTAACTTCATCATCACTAGCCGCCCTGGTGTCTTCCGCGGCCCGTTTCTTTGGGTCTTGTCTGGTAGTCTTCTTCTGAGCCTTCCTGGGCATCTTGGAGACGAGTTGGCAGTCGCCCGTCAAGTCGTCTTTATATACTGTAGAAATCAGGTGCGTTGCACGTGCGTTGCACGTGCGGAGCACCTGGCATGGTGCACGTGTGTTCTGCGTGGTCATTGAGCAGGTCAACTGTGAAGTGAGGAGTAAGCACGGATGATGCAAGCACCGTGCGTGGCACGCACGTGCTTCGTGCGCTGTCCGTACAGCAATTGCACGTGAGAATAGTGAAGTTAGACTCACGGAGTCCGTACGTTGCACGCTCATAGGCTGTACGGGGCACGCGCGTCGCACGTACTCGCACGCACGGGTGGTAAATCCGCAGACCGCACGTAGAAAAAGTATTACATGCACTTAAAGTTCTACGGCGTGTCTGCGTGCTCCCAAATCCGTAGGATTCCGTACGGAGGTGGTACTCACCACGCACGGATGCCCTACGATTGCCCACGTTTTTGCAGGTAGACAGCACGCAGAAGCACGTACGGCGGGTTGTGACCGTCGCTGAAAGTTCTACGGCGTGTCTGCGTGCTCCCAAATCCGTAGGATTCCGTACGGAGGCGGTACTCACCACGCACGGATGCCCTGCGTTTGCCCATGTTTTTGCACGTAGACAGCACTCAGAAGCACGTACGGCGGGTTGTGGCCGTCGCTTAACCTAGATTTAGTGACCTGGTGGTCAGGAAAAACCTCAGACGCACAACTGCTTATACCTACTCGATCATTTAATAATATGCGCGACTGCGTCAGTTATGTGTACCTTTACTTTTCAAAAGCTACCGTTCATAACTGGTGGAGGGAACTGTTGTTCAATTTTCCCTCCAACAGCCTAAATGGCGTTTGAGAAACGTTTCCTGCTTCTGGCCATCTCTGTGCTGGAGATGCTGCTGTTTTCCGGCATCATCTATGGATGGACATCACTAGTGTATGTCCTAAAAAAGGAGGGGTACCTCAGTGACCTCTGCGTTAATACAACAGCAAACAACTCGCAGCACAGCACTCAGGTGGGTAAACTAATAAACAATACGGTTGAGCGTGTAAGTGATAGATAGGGTGGGTGGATTAATGGGTGGATGGATGGATGGATGGATGGATGGATGGACGGACGGACGGGTGGGTTGGTGGGTGGATGGATAGGTGGGTGGGTGGGTGGTTGGGTGGATGGATGGATGGATGGATGGATACATTGTAGATAGTTTTGTTCGGTGTCCAATAGAAGGACTTACAGAGCCCAATCAAATAGAATGCCCAGGTGACTGAAAATGAATATGAAGTTTAGAATATTAAATGAAGATATTAGTTTAATGCAAGTTGTAATTCCGTGGGAGAGATGAAATCCTTCTGAGGGCTTCGGACAGGTCCTCGATTTACAGGAAGATGATCAAACCCTTGGGCGTCTTTCCTGTTGGCTTGGTGTTATATGTATAATTAGGTGTTTTAGGAAGTGTGGCTTCATTCTTCATTGGCGGAAGCCGCAGGTTTTCAATGGTTGAGCTAGGTGTTTCTTCTCTGTCTCTATGTTCGGTGGGTTTGAGATTATGGTGTTAGCTGTTTGGAAGAGAGTCATGTATATATAGATCACACCTAGTTTGTGATCGAGTGGATGGTTGTAAATTCAGAACACTTATAAACCCACCCACCCTTATAGTGGTATCGTTATTTTTATTCTTTATTTCAGGCATCACTCACCCATATAAAAGAAAATACAACGATATAATTACACATGATAACAATAGTTAAACATATTTCTATGAGTACAGACGGACACAGATATTGTGGAAGAATTTGTTGTAGAAGATTACATCGGATATGAGAACAGATTGAATGAAGTTGTACAGACAGGATATGCATGTAAAAGAATAGCCATATTTGCTCCGTCTAGCGTCAAAGGTGTCTGTCCTATTGTAAACAAACATTTCACAAATCTGGGTAAATGCATAATTTTGATGACACACACTTAAAGTTGAAGAAGATAAATGTATGGGAAACTGTAACAATATTGGACACCAAACAAGATCTGAGAGGGGAGAAAGGGGCTATTCAAATCAGAGCCCATCACCCTTCACTCAATCGTTACGTATTATAATGTAACCCTGTATAACCTAAATTCTCCTGATTTTTGAAAGATCAACTGCCAAGATTCGTCAAACACCTCTACCCATGATGCACCTTGTTACCAAGAATGCATTGAACAAGACGAGGCCTTGGCGCAAGTGTTCGCGACTTCCGTGGTAGCCAGTCAAGTTGTCTCGTTGTTCGCAGGGGTAGCTCTGGACTACTGCGACCTTCGTTTCACCAGGGCGTGCTTTAGGTTCCTTTGGCTCTGCTCTATCCATTTTTACGATACATTGTTACCAGTTGTTAAGTGATCACTTACTGTTTACATGCACTATACAGTTCTGAATCTGCAAAATAAAACTTCACGGAGAATGGTACAAGCATTGATTCTAAACAGCATCACTGCACAGACACGTAAGCCTACGCCCACAGATACATCCAGAAAAAAGGAGCAACTGGTCATGTAATAGATATCTAATAGTTTATCTTGTTATAGCATAGTTATATTTGATGTGAGAATTCCCGTTTTTAATTGGGATAAAAACTAAATTAGAGAAAAACTAGACAGGAAAACACGAGTTTCAGTTGTTTTCTTCTTTTTTAAGATCATACCGTGTCCTCCCGGCGGCGTGCGGCCGTCCCAGTGTTCATCATCACCAGTCTGACCAGCTCGCTGGTGTTCTTCTTCGCCACGCTGTCCGTGTGGGACACGGCGTCTGTGGAGTCCAGTACGGGCCTGCTCATGACGTCAGCTCAGGACATGTTCTTGACCTTCGTTTTGCACATCGTCAGCAGAGCCTTCATCTATGGAGGGAACACCGCCTTCATCGCTAATTCGTGAGTGCGTTACATGGTGCCTATGTAGTACGCTCTCTTAAGCCCATAGTTGTAACACTATCATAATCATGACCCTCTCCCTAATTCGTTCATGAACAGCTGGTGTTCGGGACAAGATTTTAGCCGCGCCTATCTCCAGTGCCGACCATCTCCCTGCAATTTCAAAACCATTTCCCGAACCAGTCCCGAATGCTGGCCATCCTACTTCCAACCATTCCGACCACTTGCCCAAAAGTGCCAAATACCTGCTAACCATTTTTCAATTCTGTCTCGAATTAAAGTGTGCAGAATCAGGGGTCCACTACGTGCAATCATACAGTGAAAGTTAAACTTTGTGGCATTTTTAAATGTCCTTGGAATCTGCTTTCTTCTTGGGCATGGTGTCCCCTGGAGGCCAGAAGGTGTTCGGCTAACCATGGTTGGTTCCAATGTGCTCACCGCAGATGATTGCCTTGATGATCTGTTTTCTGTTCATGCTATTTTGTTTTGCATAACATAGAATATGAGAGTTTTTTCGGCAATTGGGGAATTTTATTAAGGAATCTGAGTCAAATAACTGGGTATTTGGATAGGCTATATGATAATAACGTTAATGCCCCGCATTATCCTCGGTGTATATGGTGAGATAATCCCTGGTCAGGTGCGATGACAACCGAATACTAGTAAACCACCAATTGAGCGTAACAAATGAATCAACGTTCACAAAGTTGATCTTAACCATACAAATACCATCAACTAATGAAGATGCATATGTTATATTCATGATATCACCAGATTTCCCGCGGAGCACTTAGGCCGGTTGATCGGTCTGTCGTACTTAGTAGCCGGACTGGTGGGTCTAGTGCAGTATCCACTCATCGGCTGGATCAAGACTGCTGGAACCCCGTTTTATGTAAGTACATCGCGGACAAATTTGTCCTAGACCTAGCCCCGTCATTTAGGACCTAAGCCAGCATTTTCCGTAACAAAACATCTGACATTTGTGAACGGCTATCCCGAGTATCCGTATTATTTATGACCTCTACAAATGTTTTTGGATCATATTTACTATCTTGTAGTGGGATCAAGTGGAAAAGCGGTAGCGCGTTCGGTTAAGAACCAAGACGTCCTGGGTTCGAAAACTACATCGTCACTGATCTTCTACCCTTGGGAAAGGCACTTTCCTCACTTCACCCAGTTGGAAATAAGCTACAGTTAGGGGCGCAACTGTAGGGGCGTCCCTCCGATAAGACATTAAGAATGGAGGTCACGTGTTTGGGGAGAGCACGCACCCCACGCACGTTAAAAATCCCAACAAACCTTTCGTAGCTAGTGAAGCCGCATTGCGCAAGTATAACAAAGAATATGATAAAAAAAAGGCACGATACCATGCTTCAACTCTGATGATTTTGACTAACAACAAAAACAACTACATCAACAACATTTGTTACTTTGCCACCACTCTCGCACGGGCTTCTGACTATATTGTAGGCTTATTGTCTTCGTCAGAAGGACTATGAAATTGTCTCGCCGCATTGTGGGCGACTGCGGATTTTGTAATATAACTCGGGCAGGCATAATTCGACGTCCATGATTTTTGGCAGGCAGATTACCGTTGTTAAGGCCAAAGTCAAGTGCAAGTTTCGGCTTCATGGGAGGTCCGTGCGTTACGTTAGTGCACCTTTTGTTTTTGTGGCTTGTGAGCAAAATAACTCGAGTATATTTAAATTGATGTTTATGATTTTTAGTAGGCAGATTACAATTGTTGAGACCAAGGTTAAGTTTGTTAATGGGCTTCGTGGGGGTTCCGTTGTCACTGTAGCGCACCTTTTGTGTTTAAAAATAACGTACATCCCCACCAACCTCTGCTTGGAGACTGCCGACAGCTGGATATAAGCAGCCGGGGAACCCCATAATGGGATGGGATCAAATGACGTTACATTGAGGGATTGTTCATTATAACTTCAGCAGGGGGAGGATATCTTTGACATGTGTCAGGTTATTTTTTACGGTCACACCAAGTAATTACTATGGATGACGTCCACTGGAGACCTTAAATTTAATATGAAAGCGCGATAACGAAAAACGAGATGCATAGATTTGGAATATACTAACTGTAGAAATGCAAATGTTAGGACAGAAATTGAACAAAAGAACGCAATGTAACAAGAAACAAGTCTTCTATTCGTCATAAAGATAAATTAACAAAAGTAGTCGCCCTGTTCTGATTCCTTCCTTTATCACATCTGCTCTTATTATATTTTGCGACACTAGTACTGTCGTGACACTTTCATCGTGATACAGTAAGAAGAATTTCTTGCAAGGTTTTTTTTTCAGAAACAGTCCAAAATCAAATAACGTAGGTGGGGGGGGGGGGGCTAACACGGGTGACGGCGCGTCTGTAAAATCTGTGGCGAACCCTTTCAGGGTGTTCTGAAGCATGAAAAAGAGTACAGAGATTCGTTTGTACTTTAGACCAAATTGATTATTAAAAAGAGTTAGGAATACACATGTTCATTTCTCTAGAACGATGTACCTCTGACGAAGACATGAGATCTCCGACCTCTAGTTCTTGATCTGTCCTTGGTTGATTCGGCTATATTTGTCCTTCATAAAACCTCATACAAAGTGATCAACAATTGCTTTAAACTAATATTATAATCTATAAAACGTTATTGAACGTTACCTAGCAAACGAATAAGCTATTGACATTTTTGAAATTTTAAACGAACGTTGGAACGCATCCGAGATTCATGGCACAAATGCATTTGGAACATTGAACCATTTTAGAAACCATTGATACGCCATGCCATCACGCACGTTGATGCGAGGCCATGGCAGGTCAGGCTACCAAAAGTGTTTATGACAGAATATTACGGTGAACTGTCTTATGTTGCCCATAGCAACACCGGTGACGTCATAAATGACGTCATGCATATTTAAGCTATCCACCATCTTGGATCACAAATCTTGGATTTTCAAAAATAGTTTTTTCAGGATAAAGCCTAAAACACATTGTAAACACACTAAAGATGTTCAAATTAACCTTTCTTGTAAAAAGAAATGGAAGTATTGATGAAATTTTAAGGAAAATAACCTGTATATACCTGTTCTAATGATATGGTCCGCCATCTTGGATTTTGGCCAATGACGTCATCAAATTAGCATAAATTATGCATTTTTATTGATGAAATTTACATAAAATTATATGGGATGTTCTTAATATTAGAAACCATGTGGAACTTCACATGAAACCCATAAAAATTCTATTGTTGAAATGAAAATTACTAAATTTAGGAAAAAATGTCTGTCAGAAACCCCTTGCCATGGCAACACAAAAATTATTATCTTATACCAATGATACAGAATTGTTGCCAACAATATTCTAGGAAAAGTCACCATGTTTGGCCGTTCTAGCTCTAGCCGGTCAGACGCTAGGTGACATCGAAGTTGTCGCGGGCACTTTTATCCCCCCCCCCCGTAGGTCTAGATAGGGTTAAAACCAGGATTTGCATGTAACTGCACTGCGAGAACAATGAAGCCCGATAATCAGTTTCTTTGAGGGACGCCTCCATAGCTGATTATAGCTGAAAAGAAAATCTTACTTCAACGTGAAACCTCTGTAAAGGGTACGTTTGATATTTTGGCCCATAACTTTTGATCTGATATGGATTTTTTTTAAGAAAAACACCAAAAATCGAAAGGGCACAGTCCCGCCGCCATCTTGATGACGCGTTCTTGTTGTTCAATGGAGGCTCACGGGAAATATACGATAATCTCGGCCGAAATCTACCCCGAAATTTACGAAAATGATCTTAGATTTCGCAGACATCGAGTTTAATACCATAGAATTAAAAAATTATTGGCAAGATGATAGATTAGGACTTTGATTTGATTTTCATTTATTAGGCTGATAACACATGTGAGCAGCCAGGACTGCCCAACTAGCCGGAGGCTATTATAAAGGGCTAGCCCTAACAACACTTTAACTAATGTTCAGCGCGTAAATTGGAAAAAAAATCATTACTTGAAAGGTCACAAGGTTCAAAGTTCAATTGCTAAAAGTTGCCTGAACTAAACACTAGCGTAAGAAGGACTTTTGAACGCTGTAATTTGCTGTCACGTTTTTACTTCTTCTTATTTACAAAGTCAACCTGTCTACTTTTCAATTCTTACTGTTGTTTCTCGACATGATATTCCGATCATGCGTTATTTTGAGAGATATTTGCAGTGTTTACTTGTGTATAGTGCCTGAGTACAGGCACGAGGTAGGCACCCCGCGGTGAGTGGGCGGCGCTCTCAGCCATAGCAACGCGAACAAAAGGCTAGCAACGGAACAATCGTGTGGACAGGACTTTCTGCGGGAGGGGGGCAGGTCCATTTTTGGTACGGGAAATGTGGTGAAGCTTTTTGCTACATTTGCTCCGGAGCAAATCTCTGCCTTTCTAGTTTTAATTTTTTTTTGTTTTGTTTTCTAGGTTTACATCTTTGTTCTGGTGCTTTCCATTGTAACGTTTGGTCATCCGGTCCACATCAGCTACCATTGCAGGGACATGTCTAACACAAATGGCCGACGCACTTCCCAAAGTACCATACAAGAACCCGTAAACAGACATCTCAAATTCGACGTTTCAAAGCTTAAGGAGACACGTGTCTAAGTTCCAAGGTCTAAAGCTATTTTTAAAAGTATTCTCCAATACGTGAATACTTGTTAGTCGGATTGAACTTATATTTGAAATAGAATATGTGTTGTTTACAAAGATTTTATATCAAAAGTTCTCGTCAGGAAATGCGTACAATCAAATAATGGTTTAATGTGAGTAACGATAGTTGTATATGACCATGATGATAACAAATGTATGATGTAAATGATAAAAAAATGACAACTTTGAAACAGTTGATTCCTGAATACGTATACCAGGTGAAAAGCTTTCAGCATATTACTTTACCTTACCTTCACTATTACCTTAAAACAACATCGGTGCACACGTGTCTTTATCTTGTTGACTCACAATTTGTGTCTGTATCTGTATAGCCGGTATAATCACCCTTCAGCGTAACGCACCAGCTTCTGTATCTGTATAGCCGGTATAATCACCCTTCAGCGTAACGCACCAGCTTCTGTATCTGTATAGCCGGTATAATCGCCCTTCGGCGTTAAACACCAGCTTCTGTATCTGTATAGCCGGTATAACCACCCTTCAGCGTAACACACCAGCTTCTGTATCTGTATAGCTGGTATAACCACCCTTCAGCGTAACGCACCAGCTTCTGTATCTGTATAGCTTCTGTATAGCTTCTGCAGACTCACACGGGGAAGAAATTTTTCACGTTGGAAGCAGTCACAGCGCAGGAAGTGCACAAAATCCTGTCACGACTACCAGATGGCAAAGCCCCGGGCTATGATGGAATAGACAACAAACTGCTGAGGATTTGTTCAGATATCATAGCACAACCCTTGGCTTACATAGTAAACCTGTCTTTTGCAACAGGGACTTTCCCAGCAAAGTGGAAACATGCCAAAGTGATTCCGCTATTGAAAGACAGCAGTAAGCCACTGTCTGGACAGAACTCGCGGCCTGTAAGTCTCCTTCCATCTTGTGGCAAGGTGTGTGAAATAATAGCTAGTGAACAGATCGTGTCATACTTCTCCCAATCAGGTCATCAATCAGAGGCACAGCATGCGTACAGAAAACTACACTCTACAGAAACGGTTCTGTTGAAGATGACAGATGAGTGGTTGGATAGTATGGACAAAGGGCTGATGACTTCAGTGGTGCTGCTGGACTACAGCGCAGCTTTTGACTTGGTTGACCACACCCTGCTTCTAAGGAAGCTCACAAGATACGGGTTCTCTGAGGAAGCCCTGTCATGGACCAAGTCATACCTGTCCAAACGCAATTGGCAGGTGTATGCAAACGGAGCCTATAGCAAAGAACGTGTGCTACAGTGTGGAGTTCCACAAGGAAGTTGTTTGGGACCTCAGTTGTACAGCATTTACGTCAACGACATGTCCAGCACAGTGGAGAATGGTGAACTGGATCAGTATGCTGACGACAGTACAGTACACGCAGCAGGACACACTGTTCAGGACATAAGAACAAAGGCTCTTGTAGATCTAGAATCATAAGAATGTGTAGCGAAGTGGTCAGATCACAACATGCTCAAACTAAACAACGACAAAACAAAAGCCATGCTTGTGGGGACAGCAAAAAAGACAAGACTTGCACCTCCCCTACAACTGGAGCTCAGGGGGCAGAGTTTTACAGCAGGTACCCACTGTCAAGCTTCTGGGAGTGCAGGTTGACCAGAACCTCACTTTTGACGATCACATAGACCTTGTAGTGAAGAAGTGCAATAGGAGCATGGCCCAAGTAAGCAGGGTGAGAAAATCACTTCTGCCGAAGCACAGGATAGAACTCATTCAAGCCCTGGTACTGACACATCTTGACTACTGCAGCTCAGTGTGGGCCAGCACATCTGCAAAGAACATAAAGCGGCTGCAAGTGATACAGAACAGAGCAGCCAGGCTTGCCCTGGGATGCGACAGATACACAAGTAAGGACAGGTTGCTAGAGAAGCTGGGATGGCTACCAGTGAAGGACAGAGTTCACCAGAAAGGACTCAGAACTTTCCGTAGGATAATGAAAGAAAAACAACCCATATCATTGTATAAGAACATCACTATGCAGTCACATGGTTACCATACTAGAACATCAGACTCACAGACCATCCGCCTTGATAAACCTCGAACAAATGCACAGAAAAGAAGATTTTTGTATAGAATGTCCAGTACCTGGAATGATATGAAGTTGTGATGATGTACATGTATATAGCTTTATTTTAATCTGTTTTAATATGTTGTAATTGCCATGTATTTATGTTTTGTAAATATGTCATGTGTCATGTGTGTCTTGAAGGACCACAGGAAGAATAGCTACATTTGTTGTAAGCTAAATGTGGATCCCAATAAAGTCAAGTCAAGTCATAGCCGGTATAATCACCCTTCAGCGTAACGCACCAGCTTCTGTTTTTGTATAGCCGGTATAATCACCCTTCAGCGTAACGCACCAGCTTCTGTATCTGTATAGCCGGTATAACCGCCCTTCGGCGTAACGCACCAGCTTCAGTATCTGTATAGCCGGTATAACCGCCCTTCAGCGTTACACACCAGCCTCAGTATCTGTATAGCCGGTATAACCACCCTTCATCGTAACACACCAGCTTCTGTATCTGTATAGCCAGTATAACCGCCCTTCAGCGTAACACACCAGCTTCTGTATCTGTATAGCCGGTATAACCACCCTTCAGCGTAACACACCAGCTTCTGTATCTGTATAGCCGGTATAACCACCCTTCAGCGTAACACACCAGCTTCTGTATCTGTATATAGCCGGTATAACCGCCCTTCGGCGTAACACACCAGCTTCTGTATCTGTATAGCCGGTATAACCGCCCTTCGGCGTTACACACCAGCTTCTGTATCTGTATAGCCGGTATAACCACCCTTCAGCGTAACACACCAGCTTCTGTATCTGCATAGCCGGTATAACCACCCTTCAGGGTAACACACCAGCTTCTGTATCTGTATATATATATAGCCGGTATAACCGCCCTTCAGCGTAACACACCAGCTTCTGTATCTGTATTTATAGCCGGTATAACCACCCTTCAGCGTAACACACCAGTATTTGTATAGCCGGTATAACCACCCTTCAGCGTAGGCACTCGGCGCGGCGGCAGCTCGCTACATTACACCGAACGACTTGTTACACCTAACGCTTGAACATCTAACTCTAAATAATGTTGACAGCTATCATAAGGGCCCTAAAGGCTCTTATTTTGTATATATGATGGTACTGATGTCTTGATTTATTAAAATCACTACTTTTATAACCTGTGTACTTTGTTGCATGTTATTGGCTGATTGGCTGGACACAGAATTAGGTTATGACTTCGTACGTGTCCCCAACTAATTCCAAGTCAAAGTGTAATTTAGTTACAGTTAGCCTGAATGGATCAAAATTAGTATTATAGTTATAATAAATTCACTTTGTCCTGTATCACCTTTTGTGTATCGTCATTTATCTTATGGTTGTGTCTTTTTACTTTACTTTACTTTTAATTTTGTCCACAAGCATGGCATGTCCACAGGCATTTCTCTGACCCACATCTATGCCCACATTCCTGGTAACCCTTGGGAAGACCGCTCTGCCCCAGATGGCCTTACTTTCTGTGACCCCGGGGCTCGTTCACTATACACTCAGGGGAGGAGTGCACTGTATCTGTACAGACTTAACAGGCACCAAGTCTTCCTCAAAATCATGACATAATGGCAGTGCCATGCAAACAATAACCCTAACAGCAACCACCGTCGCCATGGCAATGTATGTTTTCATTGCCAGTCTTTTTATCATTACCTTGGCCGACAAGGTTATGTTTTCAGGGGCGTTCTTGTGTGTGTGTGTGTGTGTGTGTGTATGTGTGTGTGTGAACACGATAACTCAAGAACGCCTGAATGGATTGTCGTGAAATTTGGTAGGTGGGTAGGTCTTGATAAAACCTGAAACTGATTTTGCGCCCCCTGGCGGCTTGTCATGGTACTGTAGCAGAACTTCTTGTTTTGATATCTCATGATCCAGGCAAGCTAGGGTCACAAAATTTACATGGTATATAGCTCTTGGAGATGAAGTGACATGAGTTTGAGCCCCCTAGCTGCTTGCTCTGGAACTGCAGGGGCGTTTGTTGAAAAATGTTGAAAGGAGGATAACTCAAGAACTGATTGATGGATCGTCGTGATTTTTGGTAGTTTGTAGGTAGCTTAAGTGATGCTTGACATAATGTTATTACAATTATGCAAATATGGATGTAATTTGAATAATTTATGAGGAAATTCTATTAATCACCTGCATTCCATGAATGTCAAACTTGTGACATATGTAATTAATAACGAGAGAAACACAGGCAGATATCGATTATGCAAATGAAGACTTAATTTGCATAATTAATAAGAAATGTTATAATTCGATAGTGTTAACTGCCTGGAATTTCATACTTGGGGTATTTGAAAGTTAAGTGAATATAAACATGATTAAACATAACTTATTTGAATAAGGATCACATTTGCATAATTTATGAGGAAATGCTATAATGCTATAATGGCATTCTTTGTTAAAACCAGACTGTATTTTAGTGAAGAATATGATCAACAGATATAATTCATGCAATTGAGGATCCTATTTGCATAATCAGGGGGATTAATGTATACTTTCTTAGTCATACGAAAGTCATTTGGCGAAGGTATGAGATCGTGAAGCTCTAGTTTGTGTAATATTTAAGTCATATTAATTTCTAGCTACATGATATTGGTTGTTCGGTCTGTTTTGAACTGTTTTGGTAAAATATCTATACGTATTAGACCCAGTTTGCAATGTCTTTGTTTCCGTTAATTTGTTTTTTAATCATTAGTAGTGTCGTGGTTATTATTTGTTAAGTCTAAAGGAGGTGGGCTCAAAATAAGGCTATTAGGCTGCAGCGTTAATGTTTTCTTGCCTGAGAATTTTGTTTTGTCTGTTTTACGCTTTAGAATGCCCAACATTTTAAAATGACCCTTTAGATTACCACTTGTACTTTAGAACACCCTGCTATGTTGTCACCAGGTAAAAGGAAAGATGGCGGGGCCTTTGACCACCACCATCATCATCATGGCGGCGCTTGTAGCGCCTCATCTCGTCCTATCCCAGCCCTGCACCGAGAGTGTCTGTAACTTTAACTTCGTCATCAGGCGAACCAAGACCATGACTCATTCACGGGACGTCAACGGCACAAGGGACACAAACTCCGTGGGTAGCTTTTGTTGAATGATTGAACTGTGATAACGGGGGGTGCCCTAATATCGGAGTTTTTTTTAAATATTTGTGCGGAGAACATACTTGAATAAGAAATGCACCCAAGGGTACAACGTAGGGGCGCATGTTCGGACTCGTACCCGAACAAGTCCGAACATGCGCCCCGACATTGTACCCTTGGGAAAGGTACTTTACACGAATTTCCTCACTTCACTCAGGTGAAAATGAGTACCTAGCTTTGGTTAGGGACGTCCCTCGGATAGGACGTTAAATGGAGGTCCCGTGTTTGGGATAGCCACACCCCACGCACGTTAAAGAACCCACCGCACTTATCGAAAAGAGTAGGGGACCTTCCCGGTGTGAGTGGTTCAAACCTTACAGTCTTGTCTCGGGGTTGGCATCTTTGAAAAGGTGATAGTCACCTGTTATGTCAATCCTTCCACAGATGTGGTAAATCTTCATAAAATAAACAAAAAATTAAAAAAAAAATACTTTTCATGAGCCCTTCGACCTTCCCGTTACAAGTGGCAAACGCTGTGAGTCGTTTTCGTGAGTGTACTTTCGTGAATGGCCGACGCTAGACAGTGTGTCCTTACTTCGTTTTGTAATTTTGTTGTTTTCAGAAATTAGTGATGACTTTGAATAAGCATTATATTTCAGCCTTCTTTTTGGTGTTTAAAATGCGATTTTGTGTACTTCTCGTCTCACGTGAGGGAGGTTGTATCGAAGTCAGTCAGTGTTTCGGCTGAAAATCCGGCTTGCGCAATCAACGTGGTCTCATAGGAATAATGGGAAATGCAGATGCTGTAGTGTTAATTTTTTTTTTCTCTGGTCGGTTTTCTACAACAAAAACACCGAAATTTTTACTGTTTTTCGACGAAATTCTGCTTTTCGACGAAACGATACGACAATAAATAACTTTATATCATACCCGGGCCGCGATAACGTTCGATAACGGGTTCCGGACCGGGCCGTACTTTACGGTACGGCCCGGTCAGGAACCCGTTATCGAACGCTTCCATGGCTTCCATAAAACGATTCGAACGCGTTTCGCCCTAACCGCGTGTGCCCCTTTCGAAAATTCGAATACAGAAACCGGACGTTGGAATTGATGTTGTTGCAGTTTAGGGTTCAGTGGCACCAACTTTTGGCTCATCTTGCATTGAAAGGCGTGTTTTCTTGGGTGGGTATGACATAAATAGAATACAACACTACAACACTACTCGGTCCCTGCCCTCCCGCGAGTCGGATCGCCCTCCGGCCTGCGGCCGTCGGGCGATCCGACCCGCGGTCGGGCCGATACCTCGGGCGATACGGAATACCCCGTGTTGTATTCTATATATACTATGCATGCAAATAACACCTGTATGCATTGGCTTTGGCTATTTGCCTTTTTGATTAGCAAAGTCAGTGGAAACAAACACGGTGTACTTTTGCATAGTAAGATCAGTAAAATAATCCGTCCGAACTTAGAGCACCCCCCGTTATATGCTGTTGGAGTGTTATAGAGGCCGATATGTGTTGTCTGTCCTGTTTGTTAATTGTACCGTATAGTCATTGCCAGTCCATCAAATGTCCTGTCGCCACCTTAATCTTAAATAAAAGAGATGCCACACTTCGTACCCTGTACAAGTTATCATTATTGCAAACGCACGATATCCCCAATCTCACATCAATGTGTACAGGTGAAACTTCGTGACGACGGACGCCTTGAGCTCTTTAGTTCGCTGGGAAACCCCGCCCACCCGGGGAAGGAGAACGTGAACGGAACTCTCGTACCCTGGGAGGAGGTCATTACCACTGACGGAGTTCAGAGGAACGTCATCACGGTCAACGACATGTTTCCGGGACCTACCATTGAAGTCGTGGAGGGGGCACAGGTTAGAGATACTGTACAGCTGGAATTTTGCTAAATCTTCTATTTTTCAAGCATTAAATTCTTGACATCAATCGGCAATTGATAACTGGAGATTATAGTTTAAGACTATAATTCACAGTGATATTGAATATTGTTAAGGAAAATTAAGAAAAAAAAATATTGTTTGTTAGTGCCACATATGTTTTGACAAGGTGCACATAACAGCTAGCGTAATAAATCTGACTGTACTTACTAGTGTTATCATGTTGATATCTACTCAGGTCGTCGTTAAAGTAACGAACAAACTGCTAAATGAGGTCACAAGCATCCACTGGCACGGTCTGCACATGCGCGGCACGCCATATATGGATGGCGTGGCCTACGTCACCCAATGTCCCATCATGCCCCGCGAGAGTTTCTTCTACCGCTTTCGCGCAGAGCCTGCCGGGACTCATTTTTACCACTCCCATCTCAGCACCCAGCGGGAAGATGGACTATTCGGGGCTTTAATCGTGCACAAGGGAAAGTAAGTCGGATTTTGTCGGCTAGTTGCGTACCTTCACCAAGAAGGTTATATATTGCGAAGCGATTTTGTGTATGTTTGTGTGGGCGTGTTGTGTGTGTGTGTGTGTGTGTGTGTGTGTGTTTGTGTACGCAAATCATGATGCAATTTCCACGATTAATGAGGAAAGTCCATACATCGTCCTTGCACCATTTAAAAGTTTTAGCTATAGTTTATCATAATCATTCAAATCACCACCTTAGTTGCATAATTAACTTGTCTCAATAATTAGTTTATTTTTCAGTCTGGTTGGTAACTCCATTATGGCAACTTGCTTGTCATCATTTTGCCGGAATTCTTTCTTTATTACACGAAGAGCGAAATATGGAGCATAATTGTATGTATATTGACACCTATTTCTCTTCTATTTGAGCCTCTTATATATATCCAGGTTGTTTTATTTGTTCTGTTACACTTATAGTTACGATGTTCATAACGTAACCCTATGCTGGGAGCAAATGCAGCAAATTTGACCTATCCCCCTCCTGCACAAAATGGATTGTTCCTAAATCACCCATGACCAAAATGTTAAGTGTTCAAATAGTCTATTCCCCCCATGTAGCAATGGAATCTTCCAACACCTTCTGCTGTTGGATCATGTAGAACCCGGTGTTGCGTTTAGAACTGTCAGTTGAATTGAAGATTTGGGTTTTGAAGCTACAATTGCTGTTTTACTAAAACAAGGTAAATAAATAAAAGTATTGTAAAGGGCTACATCTGAAAAGTGAACACTGTAGTCTAAGCATTTGGTGCCTAGCTACCCTTTAGCTGAATTTCAGGTGATTTGGTTTTTGTAGTAGCGCACATGAGCCAGAAATGTAAATTTTTTGGTAAAAAAATAGCAAAACAAAAAGGTTTCAGGTTATTTGGTTTTGATATTAGGGCACAGGAGCCAAAAATGTACATTTTTTGTCCAAAAATAACCAAAAAGCCCTATTTTACACAGTTTTGAAATTGTGCATGTCTTTTGACATTTGTCCAAGGTATCATCATACCGAATTTTAGATCATTCGACTTTCATATTAGGGGACAGGAGCAAAAAAATAAACATTTTGGCCGTAAATAGCCCAAAAGCATCATTTTAAGCAATTTTAGAGTGGTTTATGTCAAAAGCTTGATTGGCATTCTGTAGACATGTGTCCAAGGTATCCCCATACCAAATCTCAGATCATTTAGCTTTAGTACCAGGGTTCCAGGTCCCAAAATGAATATTTTTTACCTGAAACTGGCCAAAAAAACAAACAAGAAGCCATAGGCGACAATTCTCCGTGAAGTATATATTTGCCCCTAGTATCAGACGCCTCTACTTACGACCTTCGTAATAAACTAAATCTTCAGTTGCCAAAACGTACCACAACCCGCTTTAAAAAATCATTCATTCCCTATGCAACGTATCACTGGAATAGCCTTACCTTAGCAGACCGTTCACTGAGTTTCCCACGCTTTAAGAAAAAAATGATCAAATCTGTGCGCCCTGTCCCTGTTTCATACTTCAGTATAGGTCCCCGGTACACCTGCGCTCTTCTCACTCGTTTTCGACTTGGTACTCATAGCCTAAACTCTAATCTGTACTCTCGAAACCTGGTATCTAGTTCTGCTTGTACTTGTGGCCACCCCTGTGAAAGTATTCATCATTATCTTCTGCACTGCCCAAAGTTTACTCAATATCGTGTCTCCCTCTTCAGCAATTTAACCAAACTTGTAGGATTTGCCATCAACATCCAAAACCTTCCCGATAATCTCCTAGTACAATTACTGCTTAGAGGTTCCTCTTCTCTGTCGGCTTCTAACAACGCTAAACTCTTACAATGTGTTCAATTGTTTATAAAAGAAACGGAAAGATTTGAGTAACCATCAATTTCTTATCCTACCAGTTTGTTGTTTGACTTGGAATGCCTACTTATTCACTTATCACTTACCTGCATAATATTATACTGTTATATATTTGTTACATATTTTATGATTTAGTTATAATGCGGCTTACTTTAGTTTACCTTATTACTCTTATGCTTTGCATGTCTGTATTTGTGACTACATGTATATATCTTTGTAACGATGACGACACAAACATAAGCATTGTAGCTTGAGTATGTCGTCATCCTGTTTTGTTACTAAATGTTATAATAAATAAATAAAAAAAAAGTATATATTGCAACAAAAAGAAGTAGCCATTGGTGACAATTCTCTGTGAAGTGTGATAAATCGAACAAAGAAAAATTGTTTAAACGCACGTCGGCTCAGTCATCTTAAGACGCAGCAACCAATCAGAGATGCGAAATGCCGACACGTGACGCGGGATTTGCATACAGTCTAAACAACGGGGAAGGGCGCGCGATGCTCGAAATATTTTTGCGTCAATATTCAGCGCCGTGTTTCAAGAGATTAATACCGGGAAACAATTTCTTTTCTTGTTTTGAACGCATAAATATGCATTTACGCTAATCTAGTATGATTTAGGGTTACTTTTTTTTACCTGCCATGGCCAGATTATCTAAAGATGTGTGTATTATGTGTACAATCTACAGAAAGAGAAATGTAACGTTACATCAGGTCCGATCATCCGATTTCCATGTTTCGGTTTTTTGGACTCGGTTCATGAACGTATTTTGGTTTGGCTCCTGGAATGTGCGAATGTGCGAAAAAATGACTCCCGGGACTGTCTACAGGGAACACTCGCATATTGCCCAACATTCGCGGTGTATCAGGACAGCGCGACTGGTCGGCATTAGCGCAGTCCCTGCAATTAGTAACAGTTGCACATCAATCCGGCCGAAAGCATGATTGTGTAACACAGGCTACTTCTTCATATACCGGCTCATACTACAAGACGCCTTTACAACTAGCAAATCATAAAATTACCCGATCTACTAGTATGTGCGGTTTACCAGCCCCAGACCACATCCGACCACGAGGCAGAACACATTGATGGGTTGCTCAAAAATACTGTCCATGTTTACAAAGAGCTGCTCCACTAACACTATGGAGCGGCCCAACCCAAAAATATTGGCAATGTGTACAGAGAAGCGGCCAGCATGCTCGTTGCTAGGACGACCGGCCAGTTGCTACGTGACTAAATACACGCCGCCACTAGCTAGGTCGCCACAGCCGACCAGTTTGAAATCGATAGGATTACGTCATCGGTATTTACATTTCGTAATGTTGACCTCTGACCACCCCACATAACCGTCCCCATCAGCCTGACCGCGACTTTAATATACTACCGGTCACATAAACGGGCGACAACATTTCAACGACATGGGGATGTTTCGAAAATAACCATTTACTCCAATATCAAAACAGCTACGGTAAAAATAAAAAGACGTGCATCATCCCGGACATAATGCCACACCACATGCGAAATTACACAGAAATGCGACGTACGGAAGAATGCGTTTTGGCTGCGAACATCTTCCAAAAAACTTGGCATCTCTTAAGCACGGGCAAAAACATCTGGAACCACTTATCAAAACCACCCCGTATCTGCATGAAGTTCCACCCCCCCACTGATATTCAAAACAACGCGTTTCTCTGGACCATTCCAATTCGCCTCGTAATTGTAGGGGTGCGTCTGCAATATTACATTGACCGCGAAAGCAGCAACGGCAAAAATACACATTCGTGCATCAACACGGGCATGTCCGCAGACGGCGTATAAAATTGCGTGCCGATTACACAAAGAGAACCCAGTGTTTTGACTGCGAACACGAAAAACCAGCCGTTCACAACACTCCGTCCGGAGGTCCTGACCTCCTTCACGGAGTAACAAATAGAACAATTTTAGAGGCCTGTTTAAAAAAATTGAAAAATTCTCCTGGGGATATTTGGCCACTCTACCTCCATACCAAATTTTATGTGATTTTGTCCAAAAAGTAAGAAATTGAATCCATTTAACAAAATGGAAGGAGGAGGAGAAACACTAGACAGGTCGGCATTTGCTCGGGAGCAAATGCAGCAGATAGCTTCACCACATCCCCGTGCCAAAAACGGATCCTTCCCACTGCCACACATACGGATTGTTCCTAAATCATCCCTACTAGTATCCAGAATTTGAAGTGTTCCAAGAGTCTATTCCTTCATGCAGCAATTAAATCTTCCAATGCCTTCTAATGGAACATGTAGAGTCAGTGCCAGGAACATGTAAAACTGTCATATGGGGATTGGGTTTTCAAGCTAAAATCGCTGTTTTTACTGAAAGTAAGGTAAATAAAAGTATAAAGTATAAGGTAGAAGTATAAAAGGTAAATAAAAGAATAGTGAACACTGTAGTCTAAGCATTTGGTGCCAAGCTACTCTTATGCTGAATTTCAGGTTATTCGGTTTTTATATTAGCGAACAGGCGCCAAAAATATACATTGTCGGTCAAAAATAGGTAAAAAAAGTATATAATTTTAAGTGACACACGCCCAAAGTATAAATAACAATCTGTAGCCTTGTATCCAACGTTCTCCCATACCAATTTTCAGGGCTTTTGGTTTTAATATCAGGGCACAGGAGACAAAAATGTACATTTTTAGAAATGTACATTTTTCTTCTGGAAATAGCCAAAAAGCCATATTTTACACAATTCTAAAGTACGCATGTCAAAAGCGTCAATGCTATTCTTTTGTTATGTGCCGATGGTGTCCCCATAGCGAATTTCAGGTCATTCGGAAAAATGTACATTTTTTTTTGTCCGAAAAAAGCCAAAAGCCCTATTTTTTTTACAATTTAAAGTGGTGTATGTCCAAAGCTTGGATGTGGTTTTGTAGACATATGTCCAAGGTATCACCATACCAAATTTCAGGTCATTTGGTTTTAGTACCAGCTCCAGATCCCAAAATGTATATTTTTTATATTTCAGTCCATACCATGGTGTGGATGAAATATATTGTGTTCTCTCATGTTTCTTCTCCTCCTCCTTCTCCTCCTTCTCCTGCCACACAGTCAAAGGGATTCAACTCTGTCATTTTTTAGCCAAATGACCTGGAATTTGGCATAGAGGTAGAGTGGGCCAATACCCCCAGGCGTTTTTTTCATTTTTTTGATACATGCCTTTGAAAATTTTTTATGAAGGTTTTTGGGGGCATTTTTCGCCAAAAAATGGATTTTTGGATCCTGAGCCCTGGTTTTACAACCAAATCATCTGAAATTCGGTATAAGGGTACCTTGAACATGTGTCTACAGAATAGCAGTCACATATTTGGCATACACCACTTCCAAATGACTCATTTGGGGGACTTTAACGGCTATTTTCAGCAAAAAAGGGGCTAAAAGTGCTATACCCGGCCCGTTCCATGTTCTATCTAAAGAATGGCCTGTTCCATCTGCCGTTGGACATGGAACACGTGTTCCATTGCGGGTTACCTGAGGTCACATTGCACGTAAGTCGTGCGGAATGACCCACACATTTAATTTTATGTGCCTAAGACCTTCAAAATGTATCAAATCTCATCATTGTTAGTATTTGCATACCAGTAATAAGACTAGTAAAGCTTTCGAGATTCAATGTGCTTGTTCTTGCATCTTTGTTCTCAATTACATAGCTACTATATAATTCATTTATTTGAGAATCTTTGCCAGTTTTACACTGGGGTAAGTTTGGAATAGTCCACTTTTGCGTGGGAGGGAGATGGACTGAAATATGCTGTATTTGCTCCCAAGCAAATGTCGGCCTCTCTAGTTGCCTGATGTTTTGCCTGGAAATGGAAAAAAAAAAACAATTTTTGGAAAAAAACTCCTGGGGGTATTCGCCTACTCTACCTCCATGCCAAATTTCATGCCATTTGGCCTTAACATGAAGAAATTGAATTTATTTAACGGAATGGCAGCAGCAGAAGAAGATGAAACATGAGATAACACATAATAATTGGCCACACTAAGCATAACGCTGTTGTCCCACTAAGCATTATCCTACCTACTAGCTCATAACCTGTTGTTGTTTGCCAGGCATCCCATCATGCCATCCGTTCCCGTGATCCTTCATGACTGGTACCACGTTGAAGCTACCCCATATTGGATTTCGAACATGTTTCGTTTGGAATATGGCGGCGATGGGGCATATGAGCTGGGTAATTATGAAGACGTCAAACACTCAAATAGCTTATGTTGAAATGAATTTAAGATATTTGTCATTTTGCTCTTTATTCACTAATATATGATTGATTGATTATAATTGATTTCCTCCTCCGTTAAGTATGAACACATTGTAAATCAGCGTTTTGCTCTGTTTTGTTTTCTTTTGTTTTGTTTGCGATAAGCCTTTGGGCATAATTTCCAACAAAGAAAATCAGAAAATATATACACTTCTAATGCATATGTATCCAAGTGACTATTGTGTGAAGTGTGCTCTTCTTGGAGAAGAAATCCTATATATCATTTTCGTCTATGCCACAACGCATCGAAGTCTTATTTTTGTCTTAAATATTCAAGAGTATTAGGCCATGGGTAAATCAGCAATTTTTGGTGTGTTCCGAACTGTTGTTTCAGGTGCCTACGAACGCACGTTCTCTCATGATGGCATCAAAGTATCCAGTCGAGAGTACAACTCAGCTTTGATAAACGGACGTGGTCGTTTCGGGAACAACAGGGCGCCGCTCAGCACCTTCACAGTCCCTTCTGGAGGGTCCGTCAACTTCCGGATTATTCATGTAGGTCCGGATTATCCGTTCCGGTTTTCTGTGGATCAACACGAGCTAACGGTGACAGCAAGCGATGGGTACGACATGTCACCTCGCAGCGTACAGTCAGTCATTATGTATCCCGGAGAGAGCTATGATGTCCGGATTAACGGTAGCGCAGATCCGGATTTGTACTGGATCCGGGCTAAGACCCTGAGCATTGGCCACTGCACTAAATGTTACCCGTACGACGAAGTCAATGTGGTTCCGGATGACATAACACAAGAGGTGCGGGCTACTTTGCGATACCAAGGTGTGACAGCAGACAGAGATCCCACCACATCGAAACGGAACTGCAGCGACGAGAATCCTTGCTTTGTCTTTAACTGCCCGTTTGCTGGCTACCCCGAACACGAGAACACTGCCTGCATCCATGTTAATGAAGCAAAAGCTTATGCGTTTCTATCAGAGGGAGAAGGACACTCCAATGTGACTGACAATGGCGGTAAACAGTCCATTTCCACGGACATAATGGAGATCTTCTTAAATTTCAACTTCGCCATCGGGTCTTCTGTGAACGGACGCCGGTTCGTCGGCCCCACCGCCCCGCTTTACCAGGACAACACGGCGGCGATCGTGCCGTGTGACAAGGAACAGTGTCTCAGGAGCGGATGTCGGTGTACACACATCATAGGTGCGGTAAAAACTAGTGTATATATATATGTTATACTTTTTCTTCAGTGCTAACCATGGGCCGGGATACATTCATCGTTCGAGTGTCTTGCGTTCGGCAAACCGAAGGCACTTGGGAGAGTCCTACATATCCAAACAATCTTTTGTCGTTGGTTGGTTCTGTCACAGCCTGGTTCCTACGACACCAACATTTTGAATTGTATGAAAAATATGACCTGGCCCTAATCGAGACAGAAAATGAGCTATACTAAAGGATTAATGCCCCGACCCGAGGTATATATATATGGTGAGATAATCCCTGGTTGTGAAAAAACTACATTACGAAAAAAAAACTATGTCACGTGAAACAAGATTGTGTGGACAGAAAAACAGATCATCTACAAGGTAATCATCTGCGGTGACCACGTGGCATTGGAGCAGTACCACTTTTAGTGGGGGTGTCGAAATTATGTTTTGTATTTTTCTGTTCTGGTCCAAACCAAACAAGTAAAATCTCAGATTTTATACCTCCGGGCTTTTTATTGTATATTTTTATATAGGGCTTTAAACAAAGAATTTGTCGAGACCGGACACCCCTCTGTGTGAGGGGTCATATACGTGGACCAGACCGAGAATAGCTTAAATACGCCAAAGGTCAACGGTCGCTACCATTTTCACGCTCAAAGGGGTGTTTTGGGGGCACCAAAAGGCACCATTTTCACGACCGAAAACACATATACAATAAAAACAAAAGGACGTGCATCATCTGCAGCCCAATAGCAAAACATATACCGAATCTCAAAAGAATCCGTCCACCCAAACGCGACAAACAGCTGCGAACATGAAAATCTAAATCTCTCACAAAACCCTTCCGCGGAAGGATGTCTCCTCCCCCGGAGGTAACAAGAACAGTGTGACACTGCACTCAAGTTAACAACTTATATTAACAGCGCCACACAACAAAAAAGTACAATTAACATTTCAATATACAAAGTTGACATATCTGTGCGCCGTAGTCCCACCACCCCAAGACATTAAAATGTTAAATTAAATGCTAAAATAGAGAGGCCGACATTTGCTTGGGAGCAAATACAGCATATTTCAGTCCATCTCCCTTCCACGCACCAAGCAAAAGTGGACTATTCCAAACTTACCCCAATGTAACTGGCAAAGATTCTCAAATAAACTAGAAAGGCGGACATTTGCTCAAGAGCAAATACAGCACATTTCACCCATTCTTCCTCTCCATTCCAAATTTCCCCTAGAATAGTAGAAAGGCCATTTGCTCGGGAGTAAATGCAGCATGGCTTCACCACATCCCCCGTACCAAAAATGGACCGATCCCCCCCGCACAAATGGATTGTTCTAAATCACCCCTGTTTAAAATGTGAACTGTTCCCACAGTTTACACCCCCATGCAGCAATGGAATCTTCCAACCCCTTCTACTGTTGGAACATGTAGAACCCGAGTGTTCTATTTAGAACTGTCAGTTGGGGATTTGGGTTTTCAAGCTACAATCGCTGTTTTTACTCAAAATAAGGCAAATAAAAGTATTTCAAATAGTGAACACTATAGTCTAAGCATTTGGTGCCAAGCTACCTTTATGCTGAATTTCGGGTCATTCGGTTTTCGTATTAGCGCATAGAAGCTAAAAATGTACTTTTTGGTCAAAAATAGCAAAAAGTACATTTTACATAATTTTAAAGTGACACATGCCATAAGCGTGAATTAAGTTCTGTGGGCTTGTATCCAAGGATATCCTATACCGAGTTTCAGGTCATTTGGTTTTAATATTAAGGCACAGGAGCTGAAATTGTACATTTTGGTCCGAAAATAGCCAAAAAGCCCTATTTTACACAATTTTGAAGTGGTGTACGTCAAAAGTGTGAATAACATTCTTTGGACATGTGTCCAAGGTATCCCCATACGAAATGTCTGGTCATTCGGATTTGAAATTAGGGCACAGGAGCCAAAAATGTACATTTTTGACCGAAAATAGCAAAAAATCCCTATTTTACACAATTTTAAAGTGGCGTATGTTAAGAGCTTGAACGATATTCTGCAGTCATGTGTCCAAGGTATCCCCATACCAAATTTCAGGTCATTTAGTTCTAGCACGAGGGCTCCAGCTTCCAAAATGTATATTTTTTGCCTGAAAATGACCAAAAAACCCAAATAAAACAATTTTAAAGGCCTGTTTCAAAAAAATGAAAAAAACGTCTGGGGATATTTGCCCACTCTACCCTCATGCCAAGTTTCAGGTCATTCGGCTGAAAAACGGCTGAGTTGAATCCCTTTAAAGAAATGGCAGAAGGAGGAGAAGAAGAAGAAACATGAGGGAACACTAGAAAGGCCGACATTTGCTTGGGAGCAAATGCAGCAGATGGCTTCACCACATCCCCCATACCGAAAATGGATCTATCCTACGATGGCTGCCAATAGTCTACACCCCCATGCAGCAATGGAACCTTCCAATGCCGGAAATAGCCAAAAAGCCCTATTCTACATAACTTTAAAGTGGTGTATGTCAAAATCGTGAATGACATTCTTTGGACATGTGTCTAAGGTATCCCCATACCAAATTTCAGGTCATTCGGATTTAATATTAGGGCACAGGAGCCAAAAATGAAAATAGCCAAAAAGCCTTATTTTTTCCAATTTTAAAGTGGTATATGTCAAAAGCGTGAATAACATTCTTTGAAAATGTGTCCAAGGTATCCCCACACCGAATTTCAGGTCATTCGGATTTAATATTAGGGCACAGGAGCCAAAAATGTACATTTTTGGTCCGAAAATAGCCAAAAAGCCCTATTTTACACAATTTTAAAGTGGTATATGTCAAAAGCGTGAATGGCATTCTTTGGACATCTGTCCAAGGTATCCCCATACCGAATTTCAGGTCATTCAGATTTAATGTTAGGGCACAGGAGCCAAAAATGTACATTTTTGGTCCGAAAATAGCCAAAAAGCCTTATTTTTTCCAATTTTAAAGTGGTATATGTCAAAAGCGTGAATGACATTCTTTGGACATGTGTCCAAGGTATCCCCATACGAAATGTCTGGTCATTCGGATTTGAAATTAGGGCACAGGAGCCAAAAATGTACATTTTTGACCGAAAATAGCAAAAAAAACCCTATTTTACACAATTTTAAAGTGGCGTATGTTAAGAGCTTGAACGACATTCTGCAGTCATGTGTCCAAGGTATCCCCATACCAAATTTCAGGTCATTTAGTTCTAGCACGAGGGCTCCAGCTTCCAAAATGTATATTTTTTGCCTGCAAAATGACCACAAAACCCAAATAAAACAATTTTAAAGGCCTGTTTCAAAAAAATGAAAAAAACGTCTGGGGATATTTGCCCACTCTACCCTCATGCCAAATTTCAGGTCATTCGGCTGAAAAACGGCTGAGTTGAATCCCTTTAAAGAAATGGCAGGAGGAGGAGAAGAAGAAGAAACATGAGGGAACACAATACATTTCTCCCATACTATAGTATGGGTGAAATGTAATGAATTATATAGTAGCTATGTAATTGAGAACAAAGATGCAAGAACAAGCACATTGAATCTCAAAAGCTTTACTAATCTTATTACAGGTATGCAAATACTAACAATGATGAGATTTGATACATTTTGAAGGTCTTAGGCACATAAAATTGAATGTGTGGGTCATTACGACTTACGTGCAATGTGACCCCAGGTAACCTGCAATGGAAGACGTGTTCCATGGCCAACGGCAGATGGAACGTGCCATTCTTTAGATACAACATGGAACGGGTATAGCACTTTTGGCCCTTTTTTTGCTGAAAATAGCCATTAAAGCCCCCCAAATGAGTCATTTGGAAGTGGTGTATGCCAAATATGTGACTGCTATTCTGTAGACACATGTTCAAGGTACACTTATACCGAATTTCAGATCAGTTGGTTGTAAAACCAGGAATCAGGATCCAAAAATCCATTTTTTGGCGAAAAATGCCCCCAAAAACCTTCATAAAAATTTTTCAAAGGCATGTATAAAAAAAATGAAAAAAAAAAAAACGCCCACTCTACCTCCATGCCAAATTTCAGGTCATTTGGCTATAAAATGACAGAGTTGATTTCCCTTTGACTGTTTGGCAGGAGAAGGAGAAACATGAGAGAACACAATATATTTCATCCGTACCATATGGTATGGACTGGAATATAAAAAGCTATTTGAAAGATAAGATTACGTGGTAACCTCCTATATCTCATGGGCGGAAAAACATCCGCCAATCAGAGCTAGGAGGAAAATTTAGGCCCATTAACACTTACGTAGTATTTGGACTTCTATATCTAATTACTCCGTGAAGGAGGTCAGGACCTCCGGACGGAGTGTTGTGAGGAGCTGTTTTTTCGTGTTCGCAGCTAGAACACGGGGTTCTCTTTGTGTAATCGGCATGTAATTTTATACGCCGCCTGCGGGCATGCCCGTGTTGATGCACACATGTGTATTTTTGCCGTTGCTGTTTTCGCGGTGAATGTAATATTTAAGATGCACCCCTACAATTATGAGGCAAATTGAAATGGTCCAGAAAAAATCGTTGTTTGGAATAGCAGTGGGTGGGGGGGGGGGGTGAACTTCATGCAGACGCAGGGAGGGGTCGATAAGTGGTACCATACGTGTTCGCAGCCAAAACGCATTGTTCCGTACGTAGCATTTCTGTGTAATTTGGCATGTGGTGTGCCATGATGCCCGTGGTGATGCACGTCTTTTTATTTTTACCCTAGCAGTTTTGATATTGGAGTGAATGCTTATTTTTGAAACATCCCTATAATGTCGTTGAGATGTTTTCGCCCGGTTATCTGACCGGCGGTAATAACACTCGCGGTGCTGGCCGCAACTGTTGCTGGAATTTGGCCTGGCCAGTCGCGCCAAGGTAAGTAACAGAAACGATAAGACGGTGGGGCTGTCTTTGTTACTAGTGACACGACCATGATAGTCCGATCTTTATGTGAATGCAATGATTGTGTGTGTGTAATTAAAATGAACTTCGAACTTGAAGCACGGAATCTTTACACGCCCTGAGAGCAGTAATGGATTTAGGTCTTTTTATGTTTTATGGTTGTGACGCGCCCTCATTGTATTAACCGTTGCCTAATGTCTGCACAGTAGGTCTGGCATTGACGCTTGGGATTATTTTTGTTGCAAAATATAAAACTTCACGGAGGATTGTTACCTATGGCTTCTTGTTGACTGTTAGAAACTGTCAAGCAGAGCTAGAAGCGCTTGGTACTCGTATCTCAAGTGTAAAAGTTGCATCGTTTTAAAGTTGTACATAAAGGGTAACAATATGGAGCCTCTAAGAATAAAGAGCAGTTTAGCATTATCTGACATATTAAGATGACCGAGTAAATCTGCAAGATTGCCAAAAAGTTCCGATCTCTGATGATTGTATAATGTAATATTTCAAATGCACCCCTACAATTATGAAAACCCGTTGTTTGGAAAAGCGAGGGGGTCGGGCATCCCTCAAGCAGATGTAAGGAGGGGCCGATAAGTGGTACCAGATGTTTTTTGCCCAGGCATTAAGCACTTGCCCGAATCTTTAGTTTTTCTGTTAGAAAATATGCACTACAACGCTGTTTTTCACGAGTGCATAGCCACATTTAGTGAAAAAAAGGCACAATTCAAATAACCTTTGGTGAAAATTTATGTTTGTCGTTTTATGGTTTCTTTTTGCTCTAATGGAACCCGGAAGTGCAGCCTAGACCAGCGTGAGTTTGACCAAGGAACTTGCTTTGACGTATTTTTACCGATCAAAACATAAACAAAATTCCCACTGAAGAAGGGAAATTATCCTGTATGTATACATTTCAGATTCCAGTGACTATGTTTTAACGACGGAAATATTTGTGGATACGCACGATGTGCCCGCGTTTTAGCTTTAGGAATTTATTTCGCAAGTGGGGCATGGTAGGCATGCACGGCCTATGTCCGGCACACTACGTACGTACGCTGCTGCACAGCCAGCGATTCAGTGTCTTATAATTTTTTTTTAATACAACAATAATATTTTTAAGCATATGTGATCAAATCTTATGTAACAAATTTTGCCTTGTAAACATAAAACATGAATAGATAATCATTAGAACACGGAGGTATTATACTTATATGATTAGCAGAAATATGCTACTGCAACACGTGCATCACTCTCACTCACTCTCTCCCATAGCTTAGTCAGCCGTCGGGGAAGCATGATGTTTGGCCAAGTTCTTCCACTGCTGGCGGTCCTCCGCCAGTCTGGCCATCTGGTTGGCTGTTACACCAGTCCACTCTTTTAAGTCTGTAATCCATGACCGACGGGGACGTCCCCGCGGCCGTGCGCCTTCCACCTTACCCTGGAGAACTGTATGTGACAGTGTGCCTTTGGCCCTAGACACATGTCCGAACCACTGTAACTTTTTCTTCTTAACTGTGGCCAGGAAGCTGTCGAGTGGGCCTTGCAAGGTGTAAATGCGTTCCATGACCTCTTTGTTTGTAGTGTGTGATGTCCAGTGAACTCGTAGCAGTCTGCGATAACAGTTCATCTCAAACGCATTGATTCTCTTCACTATAGCTGCATTCAAAGTCCATGTCTCAGCACCATACAAGAAAATAGATAGCACAAGACAACGTAGTAGGCGTATCTTTGTTGGCATGGAGATGCTATGACTGCACCAGATGTGTTTTAGCTTTGACAGTGCAAGGGTTGACTTGGCAATCCTGACTTTCACCTCTTTGTCTGAGCTGCAGTCTTCTGTCTGGACAGAGCCGAGGTATGTAAACTCACTGACCTGCTCCAGTTCTGTGCCTCTGACTGTGACTTGGCCATTTGTATCGGACGGACCAGATACAAGGCATTTGGTTTTCTCCAGACTAATCTCCATACCATACCTCCTGCTTGTGGAGTCCAAGCTGTTGATCTGGGATTGCTGATCCACTCTTGACCCATCCAGCAAATCCACATCATCCGCAAACTGGAGGTGGGTTATGGTGCGTCCTGCCAGTTTGATGGGTGCTACTTTTGGTGCTAAGGCTTCTCTCATTATGTTCTCTAAGAATATATTGCAGAGTGTCGGAGAAAGAAGACATCCCTGGCGTACTCCAACTGACGTAGGGAAGCAGTCACTGAAGTCCCCCCCAGTCATGACTGTGCTTTGTGATGCTTTGTAGAGCGCTTCAACGCACTTAACAATCCCCCTGGTAATGTTGAACCGGCGCATCACTGCCCAGAGACCGTCCTGCCATACTCTGCCAAAGCACTTCTTGTAGTCCACAAAAGTGTGGTAGACTGGTTTCCCGAGCTCTCTGTACAGTTGGTAAACACGGTCTGTGAAAAACAAATGACAGAGGACTAAGACTGCTAGAGTTTGCTAGATATCACAGATTAGCCTTCGCTAATACTTTTCCCAAACACAAACTCAGCAGGAAAGCAACATGGCATTCACCAGATGGCAGGACACATAATATCAAATCTTGCACGTGCATAGAATTTGACAAAAATCGGGGGGGGGGGGGCGCAACCTAAAATTCTGATGCGCTACCTAGTTTTTGCCCTAGGTGCTGTGCTGTCAAAAAAGTATTTCGAACACTGCAGTTGTTAAGTGATCACATACTGTTTACATACACTTTTACTGTTCTCAATCTGCAAAATACAAAACTTCACGGAGAATTGTCGCCTATGGACACATGTTTCATTTAATTGTGCTGTATTTTCATAAATAATTCTACTGGCTATATGATAATGGCATTTAATATAAAGTATCATATAGCCAGAAGGCGTCGACCAATTTTTTAGACCGTACCATGGGGACGGGGCACTAACGCTACTGTGAAGACCTGTAGTATTTATCTATTAAAAACGTTTTAAATAACTTATCTGAAGATACAACACAATCAAAAAGATATACATGATATTAAATGGAAAAAGACAAAAACAATTTTTGACACACCCACTAAAAGTGGTACTGGTCCAATGTCACGTGGTAACCGCAGGTCATTGCCTAGATGATCTGTTTTTCTGCCCATACCATCATTTCAGGTAATATAGAATGTGAGTTTTTTTTCGGCATTAGAGAAATTTTATAAAGGAATCTGTGTCAAATAATTGTGTCAGTTGGATAGGCTATATGATAATAACGTTAATACCCTGCCTTATCCTCGGTGTATATTGTGACATAATCTATGGCAAGGTGGGATAACCACCTCATAAACCACCTCGTTCGCTACGCTCACTTGGTGGTTTTTTTTGGTGGTTATCGCACCTGACCAGGGATTGTTGTACTATATACACCTCGAGGAAGCATTAACCTCTTATTAAAGCATAATCATGCCACATATATTATCTGGCCATTCTCTTGTTAATTGCAAAATGAAAAAAAAAAAGAATTTAGAAGTCAGTTTGACCTACATGGTACCTTCAATAGACAGGAAGTTTAATGTCGTTTCTCATATTGTTTTTAGACATCCCCTACAACCAGACGATCCAACTGGTGATGTATAACACGTTCGCTCCGGCCAGTCAGACGCACCACTCTGTCCACATCCACGGGCACGCCTTCCAGGTTGTCGCCATGGGTTACCCCAGCTACAACAAGACTACAGGTACGTGCGTATGTAGGCACACATTCGTCCTACAAAAACCTTCCCATGATCGCAACTGACGGCATTCATGGGATAAAAGTGCATGTGACACATGTAGCACAAAATCCAGCTGTTTTGTCAAGTAAAAATGCAGCATTCAATAATTTCAGGTGGCGGGTGGTTCTCTAACAGTCTGCTTGAAAATGTTATTGCATAAATTTGAGATTTAAGCTGAAGATATTATAGCTGTTCTAGAATACTTAGGCTATTTCCTTTCCAACGATACCAAACTTTGCCTTTTGGGTCTTTCGGTTGCTATAACCCTAACCCTAACCCTTATGCCACACATTGAAACTTCAAACACTTTTAACTCCAGAACCAGAGGCAATATATCAGAACGAATAGCTGTTCTAGAATACTGGGGCCATTTCCTTTCCAAAGAAATCAACTTTTGCCTCCAGAGTCTTTCGGTTGCCCTGAACTTAACCGCTACCCTAACCCTAATGCTAAACATTAAAACTTCAAACATTTATAAATCCGGAACAAAAGGTTATTTCAGAACGAATATTTGTTACGGAATACTGGGGCCAACTTTTATCCAATGAAACCACACTTTGCCTTCTTGGTCTTTCGGTTGCTATATAACCCTAACCCTAATGCCACACATTGAAACATCAAACACTTTTAACTCCAGAACCAAAGGCGAAAAGCTGTTCTATAATATTGGGTCCTTTCCTTTCCAACGATACTAAACTTTGCCTCCTGGATTTTTCGGTTGCTCTAACCCTAACCCCGACCATAATCCTTACACTAACCCTTAACTAAATCCACAATCCTTACCCTAATGCCACTCATTGAAACTTCAAACACTTATTATTTTATTTGCCATAACGAGTTCCGTAGAGCTTTGACAGCCTGGGTGCCGTCCTCCGTAGTTACCGCAGTCTAGCGGTTCCCTATTGTCGTTAGGTACCATGGACTACCATGGATTGCACCCAGGCGAGAGAATCGGAAGACGTGATCTTATTTTTTTTAGAACAGGGGAAATCAATTCGCGCCCGGATGTAATCCTAAAAATTAAACCAGTGTGACTTTACATTGTACGTACAGGTCGCTACATCCAGCCTAACCCTGATGTGGAATGCAAGAACGAGCTGTGCACGGACGCCTCCTGGCGGAATGGACCGCCGCTGCTTAACCTGATCAACCCGCCACTGAAAGACACCGTCCTGGTCCCTGCCAATGGTTACACTGTGGTCAGGTTCAGGTATGCAGAGTCAGGCAATTATTACTAATCTACTAATCTAATCAACCGTATAAGGGCTAATCGCAGGGATACTACACTACACATGCAGGGGTTAAGCGATGTTGTGTAATACCCGTTAAATTATATCATAAAATTCCCTCTATAATGCGAATGAATTCAATGCCAATGGAATCGCGTAAGATTTACTGAAGGTTTGTGAACTTGAACGTAAAGAAATCAAAGCAAAATATTTCCCTGAAATCTAAAGTCTCCGTTTTTGTATTTGATCTGCTAGGTCTGACAACCCCGGGCACTGGTTCCTGCACTGCCACAATGATCAGCACATGAACGAGGGGATGGCGCTGGTGCTGCAGGAGGCGGGAGACCGGCACCCCGCCCCGCCCAGGGGCTTCCCGAGGTGCGGTGACTTCACTTGGAGCTCGGAGGAATACCAGCACGACCTGGAGGGTAACGGTTGGTCCAGTCATTACCTTCATTAAAAATGGATTATTTTGGTGTATGTGTGTGTCTATGTGTGTGTGCTTGCGTGTGTGTGTGTGTGTGTGTGTGTGTGTGTGTGTGTGTTGTCTGTGTGTGTGTGTGTTTGTTTGTCTGTGTCTGTGTGTGTGTGTGTGTTTGTCTGTGTCTGTGTGTGTGTGTGCGTCTATGAGTGTGTGTGTGTGTGTCTGTGTGTGTGTGCGTGCGTGCTTATGTGTTTGTGTGTGTGTGTTTGTGTCTGTGACTGTGTGTGTCTATGAGTGTGTCTGTGTGTGTGTCTGTGTGCGTGTGTGTGTCTGTGTGTGTGTCTGTGTGTGTCTGTGTGTGTGTCTGTCTGTCTGTGTGTGTGAGCGTCTGTGTGTGTGTCTATTTGTGCGTGTTCGTGTTTGTCTATGTGTGTGTGTGTGTGTGTCTGTGCGTGTGCTATGGTCTTGACTCACAGATGACTTTTCCTGTCAGGAATAAGTGGTAGATATGGGTTTTGTCCCTCTAGCTGCCTGTTCTGGAACTGCAGAGAGAAACAACGTATTTTCATCATTTTTGGTTGGTAAGAGATAGTTGTACATATTTAAATGAAACTCATGCAAACGAAGACTTAATTTGCATAATTGAGATGGAAAGTCTGAAATTACAGTGTTTTACGAGGTCTCCGAATTCTTGTTTTTTTAAGAACAAGAGTGTAACTGGGAGATGTACCAACTATACGCTCCTCTGGTCACATCTAAACAGATATGGCTTTCCCGACTTGAATTTTGCAAAATGTTGTTGGCTGGTATAAAAACTTGTAGGCAACATCTGCGAAAAAAAACTCATGTGACCTTTCTTGAGAAGGCCGGGAGACCATGATCGGCTATGTGTGACAGACAGATACCGTATGCTTTGTGTATATTGAATGAATGAACACCGATCTGCGTGTGTTTTCACAGGCCCATCAGATGTCCAGACCACAGCGCTCGCCACAAAGGTCCTGATCCTGTCCGTTGTGGTGGGAGTTCTCGCCTTCGTCATCATACTGACAGCGGCAACGTACTGTATCCTCAAGAAGAAAAGGGACGCGCTTTCACTGACACCTATGACGGAGCCTGTTCCTTTGAAGTAAAATGTCCCTTGCAAAAACACATACACACCCACAAAAAAAACAAAGCAACAATATTATACTTTCAAGAAAGTTCACGTTGATAAATTACATCGTTCTCCAAAAAACAATAGAAGTGGGTACAGTTCGGAGCACGAGCTATTTTGAACTTTTGCAATTACTTAGCTCCTGTTGCGAGCTTTCGCAACAGGGGATAAGCTTCTATTATGTTTTAACGCTGCATTTTTATTTTCATGGCAGGCCTCCTTGCGTGTAGTAATCATCAGTGACAACAAGTATGGGTTTTTCCCGGTCCAAATTAGAAAACCGTTACGTATTTTCGGACCGGACCGAAAAAGATTCTATGGTCCGTACCGGTCCACCTCACCCATAGTAACTATAATAGTACCCAACATTTGCTTACACTGCGTCAAAAGGTAACGTACAAACAAAGTGCCAATAAAGTGGTGCCTGTACAACACTTTACACATTGCACAGACCATGGACAGTTTGGTTTATTCGCTGTACACATGGTTGTACAAACTGCACGGCTAATGAATGATCCTGATCTTAGAATCGCAGCCATGTGGTTACTATACAGATTTTACACGATTTTACACGATTCGAACCTCAAATTTGAACCTGGGAAGCTTAAATTCAACCATGGCAGTGACAATTGTAGGCTACATGTATACAAAGCCTGATTAAACCGCGCTGGAACTGGGGTCATTACCTCCGGCCGATAGCTTGTGTAACACAGGCTACTTCTATACACATGTTTATCCTGTAAAACCGTACATAATGCACTTGCATTGTTTAGTTCTGTACTGAGTTAAGAAATGACAGATCGACCCTCATTCTAACATAATGTATATCTATAATAAGTAAATACTTACGAACTTTATTCATTTACCTTGTCGATATTTCTTGACACTTGTAATTAATTCATTAACATCTATTCACGCTCACTGAAAAATTTCAAACCTTTATTATTATTCACGCAACCCTTTGTATTAGTAATGTATAACCATCACCGTAATATCCACTTCCACAATTTTTAGCAGCAGCAAAACTTGATGTAAATTACGTTTTAACAGAGAGATTCTCTTTTGCCTTGAACACAATGTACAAACGCAACATATCAATTACAGAATATCATTCCAAAGTAAATTGCATCCTTTGTTAGATTTTTCCCTGAATAATGGTATTTAGAAAAAGTACTTGTCTTGATAGCCAAGGAAACATAGGATCAGGCTAGACGTTTTATGTATTGCCTAGCAAATTCTACTTTATCTAGACGGGGGGGGGGGGGCGGCTAAAAGTGCCCGCACCAACTTTGGACTTCACTTAATGCTGACTGAAAGGTAACAAGTCGTCCTCTGTCGGCGAAGTCTTTCAGCTTTGTTTGGTTTGTCAAAACTGATTTGCTTATCACACCGGGGTACCATTGTTGTACAAGTTCTCACGACCACAGTCTGGAACCCCGACAACTGCTATCAGTACATCACCTGAGTTTGGTGAGAATAATAGACAGAGCATTCTTTTAGTTGACATGTCAAATACTGGTATGTAATGATAACGCATATATTGCAAACACTACAATCGACTTATGCCTGTTATCTTTTCTTTCTCACAATCGCAGTCCAGGGGGCCAATAAAACATATCCATTGATACGGACAAAAAAAAACTTCATATACTTCTCCTTCTCCAACCCCCTCCATCCCTCTCTTTCTCCCTCCCTCTCTCTTTCTCCCTCCCTCTCTCTCTCCCTCCCTCTCTCTCCCTCTCTCTCTCCCTCCATCTCTCTCTCTCCCCC
>NW_017802403.1:88050-119451 GCF_001625305.1 Branchiostoma belcheri | reverse complement strand
CCCCCTCTCTCTCTCTCTCCCTCCCTCTCTTTCTCTCCCCCCCTCTCTCTCTCTCCAAAACTCAATTACACTCAAGTTAAGTGAACTGCAATTCTGATATTGAATTCGATGCAGTGCAGAACATACGGGAAACGTGAGGAATGATACGTCTGACAATTTGAATTTGAAAATACTTTAATCTAACACTCACAAAGTCTCCACTCTGCTTGATTAACAACATCTGAGAGTTCATCTGGTTCCGAGTCGGACACACCACGATGTACCGAGCCCCGCCAAAGTCAGCCGACTTCAGGGCCTGTCTGGACGTGACGTGGTAAGACTCAACCGTCATGTTCAACCCAGAGGACTTCAGCAGATCCTCCAGAAGGGCCTGTACCTTTAACGTTGTCCTAGTATTGCAACCAGTCACACAGACTTTCTTCTGCAAAATTGTAATTTGCAGACACGTTACATATTAATTTAGGGTCACTGAAACAAGGCTTAGGGTGATTACACAGTATATGGTTCAAACCCAATTGTCATCATTTTACTCCTGACATAATTTACTATGTCTAAACTAGAACGTGCGACATATACTTTTATCGTTATATCTTTTACCGTTTATTTTGTGTAAATATGTATTTGTTGCGATTTTTGTAGCCATCATTCACGATTCAGGTCTATTCATAACGACTCGACACAAGTCTTTATTCATTGTTGATGTCTCGGGCAACTGGATGATAAGCCCCCCAAAATTCATAGACCTGACAGAAATATTTCTTACCTTGTGAAACACCTGGATGATATATTTCATTGAGCCATGAATTCTTGGATACATTATTAACTTAAAGGCAACGAATAAAGAAGCCTCAAAAATCCATGACCATAATTTACGGGACAACAAAGAAAACAGCCAGTAGGATGCTCTACTAAAGTATGCCATGTCGAGGAAAGTGTCGGGAAATACTAAGACAAGACCTGAAGCAAGCAATTCAAGGATGATGTGTTGAGCAAGAAAAGAGATGATTGTTGGTTTTTATTTACTACTCTGGTGTCCAAAGTATACTGATCATGAAAGCAAGGGCCCAAGCGCAAACAATGAAATATCGCGAGATTTGGGCGAGAAATGGCGAGAAAAACCATAGGCAGTGGCACCCCTAGAACCACTTGGCATTTACAGCTTTAAAATTGTGAAAAACTGGAGGTTTTTTTTTGCTACTACATGTAGTTTCAGACTAACAAAATCCCTTTTAGACACAACTATGGAAACGCCTTATTACCTAATATTTGGTACCTTTAACATGTACCCCCAGAACTTTGCTCGCACTTTCAGCATACACTTTGTAACTGTGCTCTCATTCCTTGAAAAAAGTCCAATTTCTTTAAACTGCTGCATTGAAAATATTCCAAACAAACATGCCTAAATGCTAGAAATTATACCTACAGTTGTAAAAGCATATTTTGATCGCATACACTAGAAAGCTTTTGTAAGATAGAATAGTCTAGATCTCACAGTATGCATATGAATGTATAACAGTCAAGATCACTAGCTGTACCTTGAACAATCGTTGTGCAATACATGTACATTAGATTTAGTTAGTAATGATCAGTTGATTTGCACATTTGAACTAACAAAAGTGCCCACTAGCGGCAATAGTTTGAAATGTCGTGAATAAGACTAGTTAGTGCATTCAATGGGATCATGTCTTTCCATTTCCAGTACAAAACACTAAAATTTCTTGAGGGGGAAAAACAGAAACTGACTGTGTTTGGTACCGTCATGTCACAACTTAACCATTGTGGTTGATTGTGCTTCTCAAACAAATCGCCAGGAGGCGTTGTTTTCCAGGCTCTACAGCTCGACATTAGCCAGACATTCCGTCACAGCCTGCTCGGCAGTTCGCAGTAAATTCCGCGGGAAAACGTTGACGACCCTGGGGAAGAATCCACGTGACAGCCGCTCCTCACACACGTAGCCGACCAGGTCGAACGCGTACGTGGGAGCCTCCTGCTCCAGACACCGGCCCCAATACTCCTGCCAACGTCTGTTGTTGTCCCCGTCCTTGGTGCTGACTGTACCATCAGCAGAACAAGTGGGGGTGTTCGGGTCTGCCACTTCGTACTGGTTTGTCCCTTTCCTACCGTGACGAGGGCTCAGTTGGACTCCTTTTTGTTGCCACCGCCGCTTGATATTTCCTTGCGGAACGTTATTTTGGTTCTGTCCGTTGGATTCCTCTAACGCTCTCCTGAGAATAGACCTCGCCAGGTGGACTTTCTGCGGGGTCTTGTCATGAGCACCAGACTCATCAGAGAGAGAACTGACGGTGTCACGACGCCCTCTGGCGGAAGTTGATATATTTTCATCCCCGCCCAAGTCGTCTTCATGATCCTGTGGCGTTCGGAGGGCCGTGCCTGGCGCGGGGGCGTCTGGGTAACTCTGGTAGTCGATGGCGAAGAAGACGACACGACGGTCTGACGTCACGGGGTCAACGTCCGCTTCGACTTGTAATAACTTGCGACTTGACAGGACAACATGGATGGCTTTCTGGAAGGTTAAGAGTGTAGTAATATAGATGACATCCATGGAGAATAGATGGAACATTTTTAAAAGACAACACATCACGAAATGACACAGGCATTTCAATGTGGAGGCTGTTGTTTCCCCCATTTACGAATCCTAAATTTCAGGTCAATTCATCGATCTAAAGTGACATAAATCGACGTTGAAAAGTTCGGACTGTCCTTATTGAGTGAATATCTTATAATCTAAAGACTCGTACTCCAGTAGACTGAGAAAGAGAGAGAGCTTTCATTGTTAAATACAGGGATAGCTTTGTTGAATATTTGCCGTTATGTTCGTTAGTCTATTTCTCGCGATAATACAAGTAAATACATGCACTGTCAATTTTAAAACGTTCATGGTGGTTTCATCCCTGCTGATAGGCCTTTACATTTCATGACTGCTATTCTACAGAATTGTTTTAACGAAAAAAAAACATATTTCCTTTCTACCGGAAGTAAGGAATTTACAATACTCGTACTCACCACAACTGCCGCCGTTGCTGCAGTTCTACCTGTCTGTCGCCAGAGGTCTGGGTAGCGGTTCCTGAATAAAACAGGGAAAGCAAATTTCCTTGAACAAAATCCGGTTTACTTACATATAATCATGTTTAATCACATATGATATATTGATTTTAATGTTGTAACAGTAGTCATTATTTACGTTGGGGTGGGGGGTTTATGCCGTTCTGAGGAAAGAATCTTGTGATACATCGATGAAATAAACTCACTTTACCTGAAAAACTGTAGGATATGTTGAGGTCGAAGTAGACCGTGAGGACTAGCGGCCAGGGCCTCAACTACAGTTCCAAAGTGCCGCTTGTTCAGACGTTCTCCACCGCGCCAGGGCACAGGATCCACGGAGATGTTGTTTACATACTCCTCGGCCGTTCTCTCCACCTCTTCGTACAGCCCCTGAAGGTCACAGAACACAGTATTTATGGACGAGCCCCATAATCAAAAGTAGTCCGGGCACAAAGTAGTGCGGCACAGTACTTGAGAAAGCTTTCGATGTTCTTTCTTGCAGATTAGCGAGGTGAAAACTATGCTGAATTGTAGAGGAACGCATTAAATTTTAGGTTCTTGTTACGACATAGTAGACTGCAGTTCACATGACCCCCGCAAAGCGCCAAATAAAAGCGTTTTATGGGAGAACGAGCCGACAAACTTGAGCTGATTTTCACATATTTTGTAGGGTGTACCCTTAACCCAAACATTGAATGTTTGTAACTTGCTTGTACGTGCAGCCTACCATAAATTTTACAGCGTTGAACCTTCTCACCATATGTTGGGCTCCTTAACTATAGAAATCCACATAGGGCGAAAACTGTGTACTCCTACCTGAACCGTCTCCCTGTCCACAGTAGGCGACACTCCCATGAAAGCTAGGAAACCTAACCGCCGTGTTGTGTTCTCCCACTGCCAGAGGGTCTTGTGTGAAGTCTTTTTGTTGGGAACATCGGCGGTAGTAGCCTCAACGGTTGCCATCTTGACTCTTTTCACGGTTTGGGCAAAACGTCAGCTGGAACGTTCGAACCGTAGAACGTAATTCTTCGAACAGAACGTAGTTCGAATGCGCTGGCTTCGTGGGGTCAAATCGGGTGAAGAAGATACCATTTGGGTTGAAGCAGAAGGGCCAATGCTCTAGAACACGCTTATTTTGTAAAAGCGCGATTTTGACGCGGGGGGCTTCCGCCGTGAAAACACCCTTAACGTTTACACGCGTGGTAAAAACATGGCTCGGTGTTTCTTTTTGAATTTTGGCAAGCAAAAGGACAAGGCTTTGACGAGTCCGACCGTGTTAAAGATTTTTGTTAGAGATGAATAAAAGTTGTAGTAATTGTGCGTTGAAATCTGCTAATTTTACGGCCATGTTTGTACGGTTGCTTTCAGCAGATAGGATTGATAATCCCTCTTGAAACTGTGTGTGCTGATTCCCTAAAATCTGAGCTTTAATTTGATATATAGATTGATACCGTTTTTAATGGGAGAGAGCGCAGAACCAAAATAGACGAGATTTATTTTCATATATAGATTGATAAGTTACACGCTGTTAATGACTGATACCGCGGGACCAAAATAGACCAGTGAACGTTAGACCGCAGCGCCCCGGTGTTGGAACGCGGCCGCTCTGCAGCGGTAACCATGGAACTAAACTTGGCGCAAAAAGTTTGGATTACTCAACTTTGTTCCATCATATTTCCATTGTTTCTTTATCAATTTCAATGTATCATATATCATTAAAACGCTTATGAAATTTCCTTTCCTATGATACCAAACTTATTGTGATTGTGAAATCATGGAACAGGCACCACGCCTGGGTCGCAGAAATAAATTTCAACACCAATCGGTCAACAATAACCTAAAACCTCCTATATGATCCCAAACGAAACTTTCTGTGCATTTTCTGCAACAGTTGCCCTGTACTTTTATACCACAATTGGATGCCGAAAAGATGGGTGAGAGCGCAGAACCAAAATAGAAGTCAGGGTTACCACAACACCCCTCAACTCACACCCAAAAGTTCACAGCGTTATCGGATGTAAACTATCGGTCAATGAGCCGCAAAAACTATCTCAAATTGATCCTTATCTTTCAGTAAGTAAGATTTCACCGCCATAACCGGCCTTGTCTTGTTTATTTCTGGGAAGAAAGGGTTAAAGTCGGACGCTAATATCTGCTCTCGTTCATCCGCCAACGCTGTTCTCGGTCCCAGAGCAGTCTGCCGGGTTTTAGAAAACCCCGGAAGTGGAATAGAATATTCGACCGTTGGCCCTTCGACTGGAAGGGGCTATTAGTATGTAACATTTTTGCATCAAACTTGAGATATTTTAATTGAAAGAAATCACCATGTGACTGTATTTTACTTCCACCTTTCAACATATTTGTGAAATTATTACAGATTTCTGACATCTATAGTTGGCGCCAAAACAGCCTACACGAGGCGCACTCATTTTGTGGTGGTACCACCATAAACTACCAGAATGTAAACAAACATGGTTGACAGTTTTCTTTAGAAATCCTTAGATTTCTGCGGCTATTTATATTATATTATATTTACATGACAGCTACAAAGATATGTACCAGTACCAGTATGCCACAGAAACAGGCTAAAGCTATATATATATGTTATATAATATAAATATAACGTTACATATATAGCCAAATATAATATTGTCAAATTACCCCTTTATTTCACTGATGATAATTATATTCCTCATGTTTAAGATATACTCTTCTTTTCAAACATCCAAGCCTGTTCAAGATGTACTGGTACTACATTTTGTATATACCTAAATATGTTCATTTCATATTTTTGTTATCTAATAATTCAGTTGTGTTATCAGTATAACAAGTTAATGGTTTCCGGTTCTGTAAAATCTTCTTTCTATTTAATGACATACCTTGTTAAACCATCTGAATGTATTAGTTTCCTTTGCTGTATCTTTGTTTCTGTTAATCAATTTTCGATTATTATATTAGTCTCATGATATTCATTTATTTTTTTTTTCTTTTCTTACTTTTCCGTTAATTCTTTTTCAATTATCAGATTAATTTCATAACTATCATTTGTTAATTGAGTTAGGAAGTAGCAGGGCCCTGAAGGCTTCCTACCCCCTCCTGCACATTGTTTTTCTTTCATGTAAATTTCTATTTCTTTTATTTGTTTGTTAACATGTGCGAATAAACAAACAAACAAACAAACAGAGGGCACCCCACTGAAAGTCTTCAGAGTTCAACGCCTGTACGTGTATATCAAAACTTTCTCTCTACTCGATGTTAAAGAAGATGTACGGACAAGAAAATTACCTTTCTGAAATACACAATTTTGAAGTTCGTAGATCGATTACAAAGATGAGAATTTCTAGCCATAAATTGAATATAGAATTAGGAAGATATAAAAAAATCCCTCGCGACCAGAGGTTTTGTCCATTCTGTCCCAATGATATTGAAGACGAACAACATTTTTTTAATTGTACACTATATAACGATAAACACACAAAGCTGTTCAACCTTCTCTCCGCCTGCTCAACAGAATTTGTTACATTTCATGCTATAGTTCATCCTAGAAGGCAATAACCCTTACTGTATACAAATAGGTAAATATATCAAAGAATGTTTAAACCTTAGAACAAGTAGTATTAGTTGACCCACCTATTGTTCTGTACGTAGCATATTTTCGTTGTACCCATGTATATCTGTCTGTATATCTACTGTACTTTTTGTCGTGTCAATAAAGTTCTATCTGTATACATACGGCGTAGTTTATTAGTATATGATGAGTTGAACAAAGATTCTGAAACCAAGCCAGGCTTCAACGAGTATCCTAAAACTTATGGCTCTCCTAGCACCTCCGGGTTCGTACTCCAGCGCGTACCTTTGAACGATAGACCAGTTTTCGTCTAGCTGTAATACACTGTCAATTCCACGTGGTAGGTTACAGTTATAGGACCGTTGCTGCTACAGTTAAAGCTGTCGAGCAAGTCGTGGAAATGCGGTACCAGTGACGGCATTGCCTCGGCGGTTGTACCAGGGTAGTTCGTAGGAAACCCCTCCACATCTTCTTGCAGACTTTGAACAGGGGCTACGGAATGATATTGGTGCATGGAAAACAGTTTCAAGACTTTGAAGTTTCCTGGTTGAGTGAGTACATATGGCCTACTAATAATATTAGTATCAAAGGGCTAGAAATTTATGTTCCAACACTTTTAGATCGGGACTTTTCGGCTCACTCCGTCAGCCTTGTTCACGGAATGGACCCGTCTACTGCAGCTTCCGGGACGTGACGTCGGAAACACGTGATTGCAGCAGCTAGAGAGCCATGCGTACCAGATAATCTGTGTCGCCCCCCGTCTCTGTTCAGCTTTGGGCAGTTAGCCAGAATATACACCGCCTCCTTCACCCCTTTTGCAAAGAAATCGAGTTCTGAATCCAGAATTTTGACTCAGGTTATCTGGCACGTATACGTATGACCCTCAACTGCAATCACGTGTCTCAAACGTCCCAATTTATTTAGTGCTGGCATAAAGTTTAGCCTTTTCGTCATAATGTATTTTACCATTACAGATGAATTTTCATGCTAAGACCAAGTAGCTTTATTGTGTTGTAACCCCTTGCTAAGACTAATTGACATTATTTCTTCTACATTTTTCAGTCAATATAACAAACTATTCCTAATATCAGATGACTACTTACCCTCAAGAGTGTCGTTTTCTAACAGAATGTCGAAGTGGGGAGAAGTAAAAGCAAAGTACTGTTCTCCACCCGCAACAGCCACCTTGTACACCAGGTTAGTCACACGGCCCACACGGCTCCAGTGTGTGGCTTCTCTACGGCGCCTGCGCCCCTCGCCACTGTCGATTGGTCCGATCGGTCCCTTGAACTCAATCAAATCTAATAGAAACCGTTATTATAAGCGGAATAGAAATGTACACTGAATTTCATGTTGTTTTAGTTAAAACTTTTGTTCCAGCACAATGTTTTCACCTAAAGCTTTCGACCAGCCACTCTGGTCTTCCTCAGTAGACTGACCTAGTGAGACTAGTCACGTGGCTTCTCTGAAGTGTGACGTCACCACTGGGTTTAAGGTATCTGGTAAACAGTGTCGGCCCCCGTCGCGGCCAAGTGAGGCAACGTGACTAGTCTCACTGACTCAGTCTACTGAGGAAGACCAGAGTGACTGGTCCAAAGCTCTCGGTGAAAACGTTAACGTTTACCTTTTGTGTTGAAATAAAAGTTTTAACTTTAAGCATGTAACTACAGATAAACTTTCATTATTGAATTCTATGCTGTTTAGGTTAGAAAGCAACAACCCATACTGTTAATTCATCTTGTTTGTATTTGAATTAACCGGGACAAAAATGTATAAACATATACAAGTGATTTAGTACCTTAGGATTGTACAAACGTACAGCGAATGTTGTCTAACTGGTTTGTTGTATAATTAAATTGGTTTGCGATGAATCATTTTAAAGCGTCTTTCAAAAAGTTTAAATTGGTTTAGTTACAGCTGTAAGTTAACATATGACCAATGGTTTCGGTAACCAACGGAACACAATGTGTTCCTTACTAATTGGGAGGGGCACTCAGGTGGAAATGAGTACCTAGCTTCGGTTAGGGACGTCCCTCGGATAGGACGTTAAATGGAGATCCCGTGTTTGGGAGAGCCACACCCCATGCACGTTAAAGAACCCACCGCACTTATCGACAAGAGTAGGGGATCTTCCCGGTGTGAGTGGTTCAAAACTTACAGTCCGGTCTTACGCAGCTTGTACATGTACTTTCATGTACAAAACTGGTATGTTACGCCTAAAGGCGGTTTACCGGTTATGCGAAACAAACAAACAAACAAAACAAGAGTTTGATATTATGAAACGAGTTTGAACTGCATCCTGCACATGGGGTTAAAGAGGCCATCTACATCAGGGCATTACAACCATCCCTCAACAGAGACGGGGGGCGCCACAGACTTTCTGCAACCTACGTTCCACTGCTCACGGAGTCACGTGTGTTATCTGCGTGACGTCACGGAAACGGTGGATCTTGACAAAGACTAAAGTTGTACAGTCGAACATTTGGGTAAGTCAAATTTCTTGTGTTGGAAATTGCAGTTCAAAATTGTTTCATAATGACTTCTACCAACACAGATGAACTTTCAAGACAAGTGCTTGATATATATTGTATTCACCAATTTCTCACTTCCCATAATGCCTAATAAAGATCACGGATATGGATCGGATATGACGCAAGAAGGGGATTTACGTAATGCGACCGTGCGAGTAGGAGAGTCTTTGGTAGAAGGTAGAACAATAGAAGGTACCCCATTTTCGAGAATTCTCTAATTCCAACAAAAATGCAATTATGGCATGCGATTTATACTAGATAAATAATTCAAAAACAATATAGTTGACCATTTTGTCGATAGAACTTGTTGGAAATATTACATCGAGGAAGGGGGAGGGGGTGGTCATACGTCATATCCGTGATCTTTACTTGGCATTATGGGAAGTGTGAAATTAGTCCATACAGAAATGTTGTTGTTGTTGTTTTTTTCATACCGACGCTTCGTAGTTCTTCCAGGTCTTTTAACACGTCACTTAGGCCGAGTTCCGCAAGGGACTCTGGGAGTTTCTCGGTGAGGCTTGTCACTTCCGGTAGTAAGACGTCATAGTTGACACATGGAGGCCGCAGGGCTTTTCCGTGACCGGGAGGGCCGTACTTCGGCCTCACTAGACAGGCGTCTAGAACAACCCCAATAGTAACAGTCGAGTCAGTATGACATTCTTACGAATTCGCTGTTGTGTCAATAAAGTCAATGACGTCCTCATAATTAACCCATACAGCAAAAAAAATCCGTCATAAAATTAGAGGGGCATTGATTTTGGTTATAATTTTCACTTTTCAATATATTTGTGCAATTAGCTCACGTATTGTGCATAATACTTCGACAAAAAGTCGCATTCGCGTATTTAAGAATCACATCCCGTTTATATAGTTTTCAAACGAGCCCCGGAGTCACAGAAAGTAGGGACATCCGGGGCAGAGAGGTCTTCCCAAGGGTTTCCAGGAATGTGGGAATAGATGTGGGTCAGAGACATGCCTGTGGACATTCCATTCCTGTGGACAAAATTCTTGCTAACTGCACACAATACTGTACCATTAGGCTCCTCCCTGAAACGTCGCCAAAAAGCAATCGATCTTCCACCACCGACCTCTGCTTGGAGAGTACTCATATGAGTACAATATTTATTATATGGAGGTTGCACACATGGTAAGTTTAACAGTGTAAACTCTGGAATGATCGTGGCTGATTCTTACCATCAACAGTCAGTTTTAGTTGTGCATCGTTCATCGGAAAAAGCGTCATCAACAGTAGACAGACCCGAAACCTGTAAATTTAAGGGCAGAGAGATATTCAAACACAGCCATTCTGTCACGGTCCTGTTTTTCAACATTGTAGGAATACTATCACTAAAATGATCCGTGAAATTGTATGAATATGTTATATTGAAACTTTATTGCATGTTCATTCCCCGAGGGATAAATGCATGAATGTACAAAGTACAATGTACTATAGAGTACTACAACAATAGTAATAAAGAAAAGGCTAACATTAGGTCTAAGGTATGCAATGCTAAAAATGAAATAAAAAGAAATATATATATATAAGTGGTATTGATCTATATATGTATATATAGTTAGGCCACAGAAAGTATTTTTATGGATGACATCAATCAGCGCGCGAAGTCTCAGTGTTCGAAATATATATATATATTTATTCTAATTTCTTTACAATATTCGGTTTTGAATTTTCTGTAAAACATATATAGTATTATCCACCTTAAATGAGGCACTTGCAAACACTGAATGTTTCTTTGCATAACGAAGAAAGACCAGTGCCCGCGGCGTCGACTATCAAGATCCTTGTTATAGATCATTTCTTAGAAGTCTGAAGTTATTTCCATACTCATACCAGCCAACGTACATAAATCGGATAACCAGAAGTCTTATCTATACATTTCTTCAATGATAAATATACGCTAATACAGATGTACAGCAGGAAATGGTACATTTTATCCATATACTGAGACAATTATATATGCTACATTGCATATGTAGGTCGAGGACTCATATCCCGAATATATGTGGCAGGCTCGTTTCACATAGAGAGGTTGAACTGTATTTCAAACCCTCTCTTTTCATGAATAGACATTTGGATGTCAAAAATTTGCTGTAAGAATTGCAGTGACCGTTAATATTTGAGTGTCAGTGCTTTGATCAAGGCCCACTTTGAAGAACATCATTAGAAATTCGTAATATGATTTGGAGAGATCCATGAATTAGACAAAATCAAATCAACTATCTTTGAAAGTTCTTGTAGCCTTATATTGAAAAATGATAATAATAACGCCACTCACCCCATTATGATTCTCGGATCGTCTTCTTAAAGATTATTTATAATTTTATGAAGAAGAAATGAGTAGTGTTGTGTGTTATGACGTAACTGATATGAACTTTGCCCTTAAGAGGCTGTCCTGCAGAAAACCTGTCGAACGGTGTCCTACATTTTGTGCGTAGCTTACCGCGCAGAGTTTTCTATCGTTCTGTATTTGTTTTTATGAACGCAGGTAGCTATATGATGAGATTCTTTATTGACACAACAAAAAAGTACCGGGACATTTGCATGGTCTTCTACAACTAAAGATCTAACAAAGCTAAATACATGTGTGGATAACGTCGTCTTACGTACAGAGTATATATATGTATGCTGTAACAATAAAGGTTTAACAATTCTCTAATATGTGGTCTCTAAAATCGAAACATTTTTAATGTATTTTCCTATTTGAACACTGTATTGGTTATCTCCCCTGAGAATAATGCAGTTGAATTTATCTATAGGATCTAACGTATTGAAATCAATTAAACAAGCGGAAAGAAAAGATTTTTTTCGAGCGTTATGGAGCGAAAACTTCACAGTTAGGTCACGCCGTCTTAATTTTATGGATGACATCATCTGAAGACCCCCAAACTAGTGCGCGCGGGCGGATAAAAAAGTCGGCCAAAAATAAAATTGCTACTAAACCACAGTGGCACAGGAATGCAAAGCTGGTATTGTGAATTTGCCGCAGTACATAGCGACGTATACGACAAGCCGGTGTGACAGAGATCTCGCACCCCCAGTGATTTCGCACCCCCCGGAGCGAAATCACTAGCGATCTCGCACCCCCCGGAACGGGGGTGCGAAAACACTAGTTTGGGGGGTGCGAAAACACTAGCTTGGGGGGTGCGAGATTGCTAGCGATTTCGCCCCGGGGGGTTCGAGATCGCTAGTGATCTCGCCCCGGGGGGGTGCAAAATCAGGGGGTGCGAGATCTCCGTCACACCGGCACATGCTGGCTTTTTCGTGAAAATTGAATCGGCACTGTACATATGAGTTCTTGAGTCGTGGAGCTTCGTTAGCCTGGGTGCCATCCTCCGGAGTTACAACGTATACTACCCAGGCCTAGAGCCAGGCCAGAGTCTCGGTGGACGTGATCTTGCCCATCAAGCCCATGCTTGTCCTGATAAACCAAAACCCATCGTTTCTCTCCGCAACATTAACTTGCGTTTACTCTCAAAATCGCAAGGTGGCAGTTCGTATAAACATAAACAAGATCACATGTGGTGCGTGTCACCTGCAGGACACGCCCACTCAATTTGCATACACGAAAGCTACACGTATTGGTGGGCGTGACTTAGGCAGTGTCGTGGCCTTTTGTGTGGCCTGGGCAAATTATGCTATGCTGTCATCAGACAAAAATAAAGCTGATGTTGCATGCTATTCACATGTTTCGCAGCCCAGCCTGACGCTTTAAGTTGCTGTTCCTGTTCAGCTAGCGCTAGGTAGAACCATGGAGGTAAAAGATTTTTCTACCTCCATGGTAGAACCTAGCTAGCTTCACGTAGCTGCCCTAGCGGCCCAGAAGTCACTGTCAAAGTCGTAAGTTCATATTTTGTTTTGATACGTTGTCCTGACTTCCTGTTAAAAACTTTGTGTTTTTTTCTACTACTATTTCTAAGACGTCACAGATAGTCACGTTTACGTTAGTATTTTCCTGTAAGACGTGAGAGTTTTGAGACGCACTGTCAAAGGGGGAGGGGGGTACATATATAGCCCCAACCCCAGGTGTCTGGCGTGTGGGCCAGGGGGATAGGGGGAGGGTGCGTGTAGGATGATCTTCCATGATCAAGGAAGCGAAATTGAAACGAGGACGTGTAACATCTTAATCATCAGTCTTTCCACAGCCATTATGTCTGTATATTCACTACCTCTTAGAGTCTTACATGACCAATTCAATATGCCTCAAATATTATAGTGTTGCAATGTGTTTTAGGAGACCGTCCCCAGTGACAGGAAGTTGTCATAACTGTCACCACATCTGTATCTGATTATCATGAACAAAGTACCCAGACCACAGTGTCTGGGAATCACAGTTCTAGCAGGCAACTACAGAGTGCGGACCTTCTTCTATTATACCCTCTCTCTCTCTCTCTCTCTCTCTCTCTTCCAATACCCTACAATAGTATATTTGTCGATAGTCAATATGTCTATAATGCTATGTTCCTGACATTTTGAATCATTTGATTCAAATTATTGATTGTGAACCTATTGTTTTATAGATTTTTGGAGAGTCAACAATTGCAAGATGTATGGCTTGAGGTGTCTGAAGACTGCCAAGGCAGGTGAGTTCTAAAAATTGGTCTTAGCCTATTTACCGGAAAACACCAGAATATACCGGAATACACAATATAGGAGGCTGAAATCTACTAGAATACATCCTGGGTACGACATTGACCCAACAGATTATCCGCTGGTTGCTGTTTCGTCCGTTACGGCTTACGAAAAATCCAGACTACGATTTACAGGGAATTTTAAGGGCCGATTACGCTTTATGTGACATGCACTGGCTAACGCAATGAACGCTTTATATTACGGAAAAGAGTATACAGAGTGAGACCCTCACGCAGGCCCTTCCCAAAGAGAAATATGGGAAATTTTCGCCTCCTCACTATAAATTATGGTTAATAACTTCCCTACGAATTACGGGAAATTAAAGAGGCTCATCAACACCTTACGGAAAAGAGTATACAGAGTGAGACCCTCACGCAGGCCCTTCCCAAAGAGAAACGGGATAGACTAAACTTGTAAAAATGTACATGTATACTGTCTAAGGCTATTTGGAACCAGGAAAATTGTCGTACACAGCAATGATGAGACCACTGAAGAGATCATGGTCACGCATTATGTACAAATGTACCCGTTATGTGTCCGGTGGCTACTGTAATGGACACTCCTCTGGCCAATGGGTACTGCCTTGTCACTGTATGATCTGCTTGGAGATTACGGAAAAATCTACCAAGACATTGTGGATTTTTTTGCCATCTAAAATTGGGCAAAACTCTTTTGAGAAAATGTTTGTTATAACGGTTCTACATTGAGTAATATTTCACAAGAAATTCCTTTGTTGTCCACAGATGGAACGAAGACATACCAGTATTGTTTCTAATTAGTTTTCACAGCTTGATACTTGGGAATGGCTGAGATGTCTGTCACATTGTCACAATCATTCCTGTGGGCTGTTTCTAATTAAGAGCACTCAGTTACTGTAAATCACTTGATATTTGCAGTACTATTATTTTGTGTTTTTTGAGGTCTGAATTTATCATTACGGGAAACAAATAATTCGCCAACTTTCTAATCCTGCCATCAGCGCAGACACGTACATTCAGGGGTTCCAGAGCATACAGTGCAATTTTACAGAATACAGTGCAAGTTTACTAGGAGTATTGTTCAGTGCAAGTTTACGGAATTAAGTGCAAGTTTACTTGTATACAGTGCAAGTTTACGGAATACATTGCAATCGTATTAGTATACAGTGCAATTTTACAGAATCACGTGACTTGGACCCCACTTTTTCCAATGCGTTTCAAGATGGCGGACGCCGCTGACCGACATATATCTGACCGTCTTATTCGAGCGAATTCGAAATGATCCCTGTGCAGTAACATGCCCTATGTAGTATGTAGTGATTAGACTAAAGGTCTATCTGCGAGACCGGTCCAAATTTGCTCGAAAAACACAGAAATATGTGAGTACGCTACATCGGCGGCATCCCGGAAAACCGGACCAAATCACGTGAATCTAACGTCACTAGTCAAATTGCACTGTATTCCGTTTCAGTTCCACAAACATGCCCATTTTTCTTAGACTGTGAGATTTTCCCACCGCAAATTTATGTAGCGATTTACAGTATATAGGCACTGTGACTTTCATACAAGCTACGTCTTTCTCATATGTTTCAGTCCCTCTGAAAGAGATAGACGTCCAAGTGGACATCATTGGATACGTATCCAATGTGACGTCTTCTCTGGAGTACCAGAATGAAGAAGACAACCCTATCGAGGCAGTCTTTGTGTTTCCGCTGGACGAGTCGAGCGCCGTGTACAAGTTTGAGGCCCTCATTGAAGGTCGCAGGGTCATTGGCAAGGTCAAAGAAAAACAGAAGGTAAAAAAAGCTATTTACCATTTAGTATATTTTTTCTACCTGATAAGAAATACATATAGATGCTCAGCGGCAGGCCTCGAAATTAACTTTGTTTACTATTGTCCCATAATTGTCCCGAACATAAATTTCAATTGTCCCGAACTGAAGATGGACTGTCCCAGCCTGCTTTTCAGGAATTAAGTTTATGACAACAGAATTTGTACAACTTGAAGTCCACTTTATTAGTAGATGTAGGGAAAGACATGATCATGAGCATGGCACCATCTTTGAGGCCTCCCTCCCCGATATTTGGAATCCTTGATTGGTCAGGTAAAATGTTTGTCAGAGTATTATGGGCTGCCGGCAGTCTGCAGCATGATTTATGGATCGCGTAATGATGTGGATGGTCTTAGAATTTTCCAATTGCCCCGAAATTGTCCCGAAACGTAATTTGAATTGTACAAAGACAAGCTGTGCTCTATGGATCATTGTGTATGACTCATGAGGGTTATAGATAGATGATCAGTTAATTTGTCATGTCAGACAGGTTGGTACATGTATACCCCCCACCGGTGTACATGTAAGTCGCCCCCAAAAATAGATTCCATATGTTGGCAACCTTGCAAATTGTTGTAAGGGCAAAACTGTGGCCACATACGTGTAACATGAAAACCGAGACTTGACAATGACAATGAACTTTATTGCATATTCACGCCCTACATGGGCCAAATGCACTAAGTTAGATAACTATAGGTACAGGTATAGAAGAAACAAGTGTTATACTTCTGTGTTATAACTATAGGTACAGGTATAGAAGAACAAGTGTTATACTTCTGTGTTATAACTATAGGTACAGGTATAGAAGAACAAGTGTTATACTTCTGTGTTATAACTATAGGTACAGGTATAGAAGAAACAAGTGTTATACTTCTGTGTTATAACTATAGGTACAGGTATAGAAGAACAAGTGTTATACTTCTGTGCTATAACTATAGGTACAGGTATAGAAGAAACAAGTGTAATACATCTGTGTTATAACTATAGCCTTAGGTACTGGTATAGAAGCAACAAGTGTTATACTTCTGTGCTACACATTGTCAAGTACTCTCTAAGTTCTAACTACAAGGTCTATCTACAGGATCTCTTCTCTCTTGCCCGATAGCAAATTGTTTTCTTCATTTTGCAGCATAGATTTTGCAATCTATGAAAGGTTTTAGGTGGTTTGGAAAGAAAAGGGGCTTGTGATATGTTTTCTTTTTTGTAGTAAGTCTGGAATTGGTTCTTGACTGTAAGGGCTTTTTGGACATAAGAACATGAATATTTTTAGTCTGGAACCAGTCCAGTGAACCAGTACACAGCACTAGTTTCATATGTCATAAATTACTAGTAATATTCTGACTCAACACAGGCGCGGGAAGAATATGACGACGCCATAGCTAGCGGGGAGGGCGCCTTCCTCTTAGAAGAGGACGACCGCGCCGGGGACGTGTTCAAGTGCAGCGTGGGAAATCTGCCGCCCAAAACGTCGGCTACCATCCGGCTGAGCTACGTGTCAGAACTGCCGGTGGAGGCCGACAGCTCCCTCAAGTTTGTACTCCCAGCTGTTCTCAACCCACGCTACTCATCCGGTACAGGTTAGTAGCCTCTACCAGGCTTGAGGGCGCGGCTGGAAATAGTAGAAATTGGCAAAATAGAGAGATAAACACGCCGAGGGAGTTAGTCAGCCAGTTTACAGTTTACCGGCTCCTCAAGATAGAAGATAGCTATATTCCACAGGCTTGAGGGGCCGGCAAACTGTAAACTGGCTGACTAACTCCCTCGGCATGTTTACAGTACAGCTCGCGTTATAGTTTCCAACTCTGACAACCGCGAACGCGGCATTGACGCGATAAGACCGCGTTCCGCATGCGTTAATGAAGGGTGTGACCGCGTTAGGGTTTCAACTATAACGCGTTTACCAAGCGTCAGGGTTTCAACTATAACGCGTTTTCATAGGTATTCATATGCACGGGGCGGCAAGATTAAAGGGAAGTAGGAGGGGTACTGATTAACCCCACGCAGGGTGGGAAATGCGTGGACTCAAGACAACGTCAAAATTTTACGATCTTCTGTGACAAGATCTGCACGGCTACTGTGGCAATACCGCGGTGTGTAGTACTAAGGGTATCAAGGGTACTCGTATCTGGAGTCGCTTGTACAAAGTATAGCAGGTTAAGGCCTGCGAAAAAATAACGTTTCGTGTCGTTTGATAATGATAGTACCATAAATTCCAGAATAAAGCACTCATGTTTTGAAACTTTTCAAAATCGTCAAAGACGGGGTGCGTACTTAATTTGAGGGTTTCCCTGAAATCCGTCGACGCCGCAGGAATATAGCGAACACCGGCAAGTGGAGCTTGGAACGACATCGATTCGTTCATAGCATGTTTAGATAAGAATGTTGAAGAGTGGAAATAAAGTTATCTTCAATAAATGAGCATCTTTCTGTTGGGTATCGTCGATATTGACACCAAGTTTCGTTAAAATAAAGTCAAGTGACACATGGTAAGAAATGTAGGTCACTCACGTCCCGAGCGCAAGATTGTTCGCCAGCCAGCCGGCGCCGATCTCAGAAGACACCGGCAGAAAATAACTCATCGACCCCGTAAGTATATACACAATTGTAAGAGGGTTTATGAGTGGTAATTTGAAATGCAAGCCGTGAACGCTCTTGATCGTCGTAACGTGACATAAATAAACGTAAGTTGACATTACCACCGCTACATAACATCCAGTGAGTGTGCGTGGTCAGTTTTTATGCACTTACGGACAAAGACGACATCCATGCTGTTACAAAGGTTCGGTTGACAGAAATTGTTTCATTACGTACCACAAATCTCATAAAATCTTGATAAATGCCATGTTGTAGCGGGGCTATACCAGCCTGTACTACGTGAAACTTGCTGTGTAGATTGTAACGTTACACGGCATGGGATGTTGCAATGATTGGGCGGAGTTTAAAATCTACTCTTGTGAAACGTCCTGCCGCCCGACCAGTGGGCGGGGTCCGGTCTCTGCCTTGGAAGGCGTGACGCCACTCTGTCTAGCTCGCTGAGCACGTGCTGGCCACGCATCGTGGGAACCAGCGGCGGGAAGCTTTCCAGATCTTTCAATGCTGGGGATTTTTATTCCTTTGATTTTGTGACATAAGCATTACTTTGTACGAGATATTTTGAAACCTTTCCACTCTCTCACGTTCAGAATCGCAAGTGGGGGTACAGAAGCCTTTTGTTGTTGCTTTGGTTTCGGTGTCAAATTTTAAATACTTCCCCGCCTCAATGATTGTTGCCAATCAGCTTAGAACTGTCGGCGCCTTTCGTAAAGAACAACAAAGCCACGTACTGCGTTAACATTTAAATGCCCCCCCGCCACCGATAAAACCAACATTGTAATATTGTCTTCAAATTGTCTCCAAATATCTTTTACCATTGCTTACTTGATCGCCGACACTCTCCAAAGCTGTACGTTTCGCTGCACTTGCCTTACCTTTCGTTGCGGTGGTAATGTCTTGCGAGCCGGCTGTGGCCCGCGGACGTAGAACAGCCGAAGATGAAAAGTTTCCCGCTAAAATAGTATAAACGAGTTACCAACAATCGCTTAGCACACGACCGTTTTTTCTTGATTACTTCAACGAACTATACGGTAATCAGCTACAAATTTTATGATCGAATAAGCTGATTGTTTTGTGTGCCAGTATATTGTTTTGTCAGTATTACTTATTAACAGAATTAAATGTACATGTATGCAAAATACATCAGCTCTTCATAGTAATCAGAGAAAAATTATTTATTTTTTTTATTACAGGTGATGTCGACCTTTAGAAGAGAAGGTTTGGATGGGAACAGGACCTACACATGTGTATGTAACATCGATACCGGCCCCCGGTTTGGAAATGTGATCCAGGAAATATGACCCCAGCATTATTCAGTATTGTGTTATTAGTGGACTCGGGTTCTCCGTCCTCATAGCGGGCTCCCGCGTCTCGTAACGCAAGAGGCAGTCAATGTAGCCCAGCTTTCCCTGTCAGCAGCCAGCCTCAAGGCTTCCTTCCAGCTCTTCTTGACTGCTATAATATATAATCAAGTCTTCCCTTTGTCTGAAATCTTACCTTGTTTAGTTTGTGTGCAATTATTCCAGTGTCTTGCAGACAGAAAACTTCTGACTCGCTAGCGAATAAGACAAAGTTCTTTACATTACATCTTTACAATTCTTTACTTGTACAAAGAAAGTAGTTGCAGATTTTATTTGTCCATGTGCTACTTTTGGTTTGATGTATATCGAACTTGAGAACGAAGTTACTTAAATCAGTTCCCAAATACGCACTGCCACTGGACGCAGTCGCATTATTCTTCAGTACACATGTATGCCTGTATTTATTCATTGGTTCTGTTCTGAAGAATATGTATATGCAGTGTACATCATAAATGGCGCTTTACAAAACATTATCGTTCCGACGTACATGTACAACGACTTTCAAGATTTGCTCTTTGAAGTACGGATTGTATCGCATGGTGAGACATAAAAGTTAAAAGGCGGTGCCTTCAGTAATTCGATCCTCCCGATCGCCGAATGTAACAAGTTTATAAACATATCCTTTCGCTATCGCCTAGTTCTTGGTGGACGGTTCTCCTTACCTGCGTTTCTGAGTCCTATCTTCCGGCCGATTAGCCCAACTTACCTGCTACTTGTGGATAGTGGATCGCCGTTTTTTCCAGTCCGGAGTTTCCCAGTCAGCTTGTTTTGTATTATTTAAAAAAAATTATGCCACATTCTACATCATTTTATAACATCAAGCATACAGTAGAAGTATAGAATATCTCTTTATTCGAACAGGGGCGTTTTTGGAACGCCTTTGATTTGAACTTATGTAACTTGTTAATGTGATTATATAGCATGACGGAGAGAAAAAAAATTACGAAAAAAGTGACTCCAACAGAAACATATGCTATAATACTGTTATCAATTAGCTACGGATAATTCTTCTGTATTCGGACGGTAAGTATTCGGACGGTAAGTATCAGGCTGCCGCTGCTACAGAGAGGCTGCTATCATCGCCGGGCGGCCCGGCTTGGCGGCGACTTGTGGACCGCCGTACGACGTCTCCCCCTGCGGATCGGCATGGTCAGATTTCGTAGTCGTTGATTGCTACTTTGAAAAAGTGATACCGTACCATTAGTCAGAATAATAAAGCTATAACATATGTTTTTATCCGATGTACGCAAAGATCGTAGATTCGGTGTGAAAATACCCCTGGAAAACGACAGTTTTTTCAACGTATCGGCTATAGGGAAGGCTGCGCGTTATATGTGAGTTGGGGGAGGGGGGCGTGGTGGTATCGCTTTGCCGACAATGTTCGACAATGTTTTCGTCGGATGAAACCCTATAAAACGTTGACATTTTGGCCTAGCATCCGTTTAGGTGGAAATTTGGGGGAATTTTGGCGGCTTCTTGAAGAGTTTTGTGTGTCAAGACTCCACGTCCGCTGCATAACGCTGCGGGCCGTGGCCCGATGTGCGTCGGCCTGGCGACGGTCGGCACTTTGTGAGATACATTCTCTTACGGCTGTTGACTTTTGAAACGTTATAAACGCACTAAATTTTGTGTTGAACATTGTAGTTGTAGTTGTACCTATCTCTGTAACGACATGAGAGAGGTGCCAACAATGCTACATGACGCTGTTCAAGGTGACAAGTCGCTATTGTCTTGCAAAACCGTAAAACAAACATGAAATCTGACGCCATCTCATTAACTTTCGTCTGGCGATCGGAAACGCGTTATGGTTACGCGATACGCCAACTCTACCGCGTTATGCCGCGTGCGGGTTAGCGTTTATGCATATTTGCCGAACGCGTTCGTAACGCGCGGGGAACGCGGCATTGACGCGGCACGATGGAAACATTGACGCGAGCTGTACTGTATGTCTCTATTTTGCCAATTTCTACTATTTCCTGCCGCGCCCTCAAGCCTGGTAGAGGCTAGGTTAGTGGTGTAATTATGGTAGAAGGTAGAAAACCAAAATCAGGGCTCAAAATTCACTTTTAGTAGGTGCAAAGGTGCACAGAGCCTAAAAAAAAATTGCGGTGCACCATATGAATATGACTGTTATTCAATAAAGAGTTTTTTCTGAAATTTAGATGTCAAGAATATACTTATATACGTTAGATATCTGTACATAATCATGTAAACCTTGACTAAAATATTTGGGGGCAGAGGTACACGCACAGAAGAAAAATTGGATGCACAGCTCCAATTTTGGTTGTACCAAAGTGCACAATGCACCCAGTATTTCGAGTATTATGAAAGACAAAAAAGAAATCTGACATTTCAGACTTCTGGGAAATATTTTGGGTTTTGACTTTTACCCCATTTTCTGTGTCTGACCTTTTGAACTGTTAATCAGCTGCTCATAAATTTGTTACATAATCTCCCAACCTACTCTTAACAGGTATGGCAGTAAACTGAAAACTTAAGATTTGATTGGTCTAATGGCTTCATGTACAATGTAAATAATACTTAGGCCAAATTAATCTACATGTAATTTCTTGGTTAACGGATTCGTCCGCTTCATTTTTTCTTGTTTGCAAAAAAAAAATTCAGAATCAATTGCAAAATGCTCATATTTTGCCATGAACAGTTGAAAACAAGACTTGTTCTTCCTAGTTGTTACAGTTATTCTATCTTTCAATGCATTGGTATCATAAATTTGAACCAGCCTGGTGTGTTGACTTCAAGTTCATGTCTCCTAACGTACCATTTTGGGCCATATATATATATGATAGGATGCCTAGGCCTGTTTTTATTTCTATTTTTTTCGCCTGCCCGCTCCATTTTTTTTCTAGAAAAATCTGTTAACCAAGAAATTAAATTGGTGTGGCCTCATATAATGGTAATTTACAATGTATGATTCAGGAGCTGGGGTCTATGATGACACCTACATGGCTGGGCCGACCGCTGATGTTTTGACCTCTGACGTTCCTTACGTGCTCAAGCTCAAGGTCAATGTGTCATCTCCAAACTCCATTGACAAGATCGAGTCCCCGAAGTCTTCCCTTGACGTGACATATGGAGGAACTTCTGCTCAGGTCAGAGGCCAACAAATTGTTCTCTTTTTTTAGCCTTACTAGGCCTTATAGGCCATGTTGATTTGATAATATGGATCACGTCTTTGTGCGCATGAAGTTTTTCACCTTATTCATGCAAAGCAGCTGCAAAATCATCAGACCAAAATATAATGCGGCCGTAAATTGCAAAAAATATTGGATGCAAAACGATATCATACTCAAATCAATTCCATAGGAAAAAATTTTGGATGGAAAACAATATCATACTCAAATCAGTTCCATAGGAAAAAATTTGATTGTCAAAAATGAGTGTATTACATGTATTCGCCATACCATACTCTCCAAGCAGAGGTTTGGGTTTGGGGTTATTTTGGGGTGTTTTTAGGCTTTTGTTATCAGGGTTTCTCTTTTGAACTGGAATTTTTTCACCCCTGGGTTTGGTGGGGAAAAAAATCCAGTGCAAAAGAGAAACCCCGATAGAAATAAGCCTAAAAACACGCTAAAATAACCCCAAACCCAAACCTCTGCTTGAAGAGCCATACCATACTCTAAATGTGCTTATGTCTTTTGTTTGACCTGAAAATCAGGTGACTCTGAAGGATGACCACAAGTTTGACTCGGATGTGGAGCTCTACGTCCACTATAAGGACAAACACAGACCATTTGCTGTAACTGAGCTGGGACAAGGAACAGGTATTTTGAATACTGTATCTGTTTTTTTTTTTGGTAGAATTCAAAGTTTCATCCTTAGGCTCACTTTAGACTAGAAAGGGTTTACCACTCGAAACCCCTCAAAACCCACGGTGGAGGTGGTTTCAAAAACCCACACATAAAAATACCATTTTTCCCCCTTTAGACTGGAAACGTTTTGCACATCGGAAACATTTTTCCAAGCGAAACTGTTTGAAATAAGCATTTCTAACATAAAGTCACGGTCTTATTCCCAACACAAAGAAAGACTCACAGTACATTTTCGGTCATCAACCTTCATCCGATGTCTGATCCACGCGCTCAGCCGACTCTGGTAGTGAGAAGCGTGATGATGTCAGGAGTGAGTCAAATGTGACGTCATCACGAGAAAAACGGACATGTTCGTGGAACTATTATAATATGTTCACGGTGATGGAAGCTTTAGGACCAGAAGAAAGAGAGTCAGAACAGTACAGAAGTAACCGCAAAAACCGTGAATGTGAAAGTACCGTATTAAGAAAACAGGGCTCGAATTCCTTTTTTTTTCAGGTACATGTATGTGCAAAATTGCACATTTGCAAAAATTTTAGGTGCAATTTGACATATTTATGTGCAAATTATGTCATTGAAGGTTAGACATCAAGGCAATAGTATATGCCAAAAAATAAAACAGTTACTCAAGCCACTGGATATGATTTTGAAAACGGTCAGACATTTCAGGTAGCATCCAAAGTACATGTACCTGCAGGAGAAAAGCAGGTTTATAACCTGAGAACTTAGTTTGATTTATATGCAAATAAAGTCCAAAATTTGAAAGTCCAAAAAATTAAATCAAGACAAGGATGATGCAAGTTAGTCAAGGAGCTCCTGTTGTTTCTGAACAGGAGCTTAAGACATTATTGTGTTGTCTGTCCTTAGGGCTCAGAGAGTGCCAAATCCCAAGTAATTTTTGCTTCTTTGCCTGCAACCCCTCCAGCTCTTGGTGCAAAACTGCACATTTAAATATATTTAAGTGCACATGGGTATTTCAAGCCCTGATTAAGTGATATACAGTTTAATATATATATAATGTCCAAATTTTCTCCCTGTTACAGAAGGCTTCATGGCTGAGCACACGGTCATGCTGACCTTTGTACCCGACCTTTCCCGCGATGACCTGGTCACCACCTGCGGAGAGTTCATCTTCATCCTGGACCGCTCCGGGAGCATGAGCGGCTCCAAGATCAAGAACGCACGAGAAACCCTGCTTCTGTTTCTTAAGAGCCTTCCTGTTGGTTGTTACTTCAACATTGTCGGATTTGGGAGCTCGTACAAGACCTTATTCAAGTAAGTTAGGCCACATCAATTTTGGAATTGCCTGCTTCTTTTTTTTTTTGCTGATATGCAAATAATAAAATGGTAATTCATGATCATCAGGTTTGGAGTCAACCCCAAAATGCTCATATTTTGGCCCTAACAGATGAAAATAACATTGTTGAAAACAAGTGTATAGTGAACGAGCCCGGGGTCACAGAAGGTAGGGCATCTGGGGAAGAGAGGTCTTCCCAAAGGTTTCCGGAAATGTGGGGATAGACGTGGGTCATCAGGGGCATGCCTGTGGACATTCCATCCCTGTACACAAAATGCCTGTACTACTCCTAGAATTCTTGCAAACTGCACACCATACTGTACCATTAGGCTCCTCCCTGAGACGTCGCCAAAAATATTGCATTCAGAGATGATTACCATGTACTAGTAATTGGCACCAGGGGTGACACAGAAACAACTAGCTAGTACAAAAGGCAATACCGTTAGTTATTAATATATTGATGTGGACTGTGTGTGATGCACTACAGCAACAGTAAACAGTACGACAACAAGAGCCTGAAAACAGCCTGCAAGGCCCTGAAAGAGATGGAGGCAGACTTGGGAGGAACTGAGATCCTCCAACCGCTACAGTTTGTGTACAAACAACCTGCGATAGAAGGGCATCCTAGACAGGTGGGGAAAATACACTGTCAATCACTTTATATTCACAGTAGCAAAATTTCACGGTTTGAGAAAAATGGACGTCATGAACTATATGTTCGTCACCGCAGAAGAAAGAAAGTCGGCAAATTGTTTGTTTGCAGTACTGTATACATGTAAATAATAATAATGAAATGATAATAAATTTGCGGTACAGAAGTGACCACAAAAACTGCCAAACTGAATATAAAACTTCTGCAATTATATTAAGTGTTTTACAGTATCAAGTTTTTGCAAATGAGCCCTTTTTTACACAACTGTATTTTGGGGGACTGCCAGCTACAGTAATTACATGTAGGCTGACCCCTGGAAAGCAACTTTTCAATTTGGCAGAAAAAAAGATGCACACTATCAAAAAATTTTAAAAACTTTGATCATCTTACAAAATGTATTTTACATACTAAATCTAAACTTACATTTTGTGTTTACATTACATTTTGTACCTTGTAGCTCCTCATAGAAATGATCCCCATGTCATATTTAATCCTATGTTGTAGCATAATCGATCTGTAGTGGTGTGCTTTTTTTTAATACAGCTGTTCCTGTTGACTGATGGAGAAGTATGGGACACACAAGCATGTGTAAGGGAGGTGGCGAAGCATGCCGACTCTGCGAGGTGAGAGTGTGTGTGTGTACTCGTGTGTGTGTGTGTGTGTGTGTGTGTGTGTGTGTGTGTACGCACACCATGTGTATGATGTTAGGGTAGACTGAGTACAATTACCTTTAGCCATGGCCATAGGAACCTATGGTTAAATACACTGAAACAAGTCCTCATGAAAATTACTTTCTCACATTTCAATCTCAACAAGACTAGCAATGAAAACATACATTGGCATGGCGACGGTGGTTGCTTTTAGGGTTATTGTTTGCATGGCACTGCCATCATTTCATGATTTTGAGGAAGCTGTTAAGTCTAGACAGATACAGTGCACTCCTCCCCTGAGTGAACGAGCCCCGGGGTCACAGAAAGAAGCCATCCGGGGCAGACATACATGTCTTCCCAAGGTTTCCAGGAATGTGGGCATAGATGTAGGTCAGAGAAATGCCTGTGGACATTCCATTCCTGTGGACAAAATTCCTAGAGAATTACTAGAATTCTTGCAGATCACACACAATACTGTACCATTATGCTCCTCCCTGAGACGTCGCCAAAAAGGAATTTTCAAAGATATTAACTAGTAGGCACTACAATCATGTTCCAATTTTGGGGCCTCTACTGTGCAACGCAATTGTGACGCCTGCCCAATATCTGCTTTAAGTTTGTGCCCATAAGTTATAAAATTTGGTTCCAATCCACAATGTCTAGTACAGTATGATTTTTAATCTTATCATTATAATGAGATTTTTTTATTTCACTCCATACTTAAGTATGGAGGGAAATACTGTTTTTACTGATGATTCTCCTCCTTCTTCTTCTTCTTCTCCTCCTGCCATTTCTTTAAATTGATTCAATTCCTTCATTTTTGGGCCAAACGACCTGGAATTTCGTATAAAGGTAGAGTGGGTAAATACCCCTAGGTCGTTTTTTTTTTNTTTTGCTCTTCTCTGTTGGAACAACGCAAGTTGGAGGTCAATGACCTGCGCCCGGCGTGTAAACAAGATTGGACAGGGAGCGGCTGTAATATCAAAGGAGCCGGCGGCTTCTGCTAGCCGGGTTGATAGTTAAGTAACATCAAGGTGGTTCAAAAGCAAACCTGATAAAGAAGGAAACCCCGTAGTTAATAGTTGAAAGTCTTGGTGGCTTGAGGCGATCGATACCGCCATGCTGTTTACTTTATATGACATACAATGCAGTGAGTGATGTGTATCGCAACGAGTTAGCTCGGTTGGTAACGCGCCAGACGGCAATCCCAGAAATTGTGAGTTCGAACCCCAGTGCATCGGATATTAACATTTTAAACAATTTTATCATTTTTAACAATTTTATCAGTTTTAACAATTTTATCAGTTTTAACAATTTTAACAATCCTGCATTTTAACAATTTCAACATTTTTTTTTTGATTTTCGTTGTTTTGCTTTTAACATTCAAAAACTGATTGTTCTTACTCAAGAATGTCAATAACTTAGAATGTTAGTCTTTTGTATTTTTCCAACATACAAACCAAAATCACTTTGATGTTGTCACAAAAGTATGGAGCTGACAAGAGAGAATGAGTACGGTACTCTGCCAGTGTGAAGAATCTACAGAGGTATTACCAGTCACTAGTAGCAAGAGATAGACCACATTGAATGATGACGATGAGGACGAATCATATGGAGTACTATCATAGCTTAGTACAGAAATTCTACTGCTTTACTTTACTTTACTTTCTTTCACTCTGTACATGCAATTAGCTCACTGGCATGATTTTAAAAATAAAGGTTATGATAATCATATTATATGTATAGCTTATTCAATGTATGGCTTCATAGTTTATGTGATTGTTAATAAGGCCATGTTGATTTGATTGTATGGATGGCATCTGTGCGCGCATCGGTTTTCGTTAATTTAAAACTAAGTTTACGACATTCATACAAAACATCTGGAAACTAAGCAAACATACTCTGTAAATTGATTACTGTAATTCCCGATTTTTTTTTCACTGTACCGCAACGTAACGCAAGCAGGAGGTCAATGTTCACGGTTTTCACTGTCACCTCTGTACCGTGAACTTATCTTTACAGTTAGGAAATAATTCCTGGACTTTCTTTTTCCTGCAACTGTCACCACCGTGAATATATAGTTCCGTGAACATGTCCATGTTTCTCAGACCGTGAAAATTTTGCTACCGTTAGTAGTAGTTGCAATTTCGTCATTTAGTAGTATTTAGATACCTGCAATATGTAACTTTGAAATTGAGATAAGTGTAAAGTAAAGCTGTCGAGATTTAAAGTGCTTGTCGTTGTATCTTTGTAAAAAAAAGGGAGATAATGGCCAAGTGCCATTTTTGTAAATATCTGTCGAGATTCAAAAAGCTTGTCCTTGTATGATTGCAGTATGATTTATTCAGAATCTTCTATTTTTGTATGGGGAGGGAGATGGAGTGAAATATTACATTTGCTCCGAAGCAAATGTTGGCCTTTCTAGTTTACTGTTTTCTTTTGTGGCCTTATGTCAAACAAAGCCGTGATGACAAAGAAAAATTCCATGCTGGCTCCCACCCTGCAACAATCCAATCTCACAATGACTGACCATGTTCTGACAGGTGCTTCTCTGTGGGGATCGGTGAGGGTGCGTCCACCGCACTGGTCAAGGGAGTGGCCAGAGCAGGGCGAGGCAAGGCCGAGTTTGTGTCAGGAACAGACAGACTGCAGGCAAAGGTACCGAAATATAGTATAATCTATCAATCTCGGAACATATCACACTGTCGGTCAAACCTCAGCACATGACCTACATTTTACAATGTAGAAGCGCCCACATCAAATCTGCTAAAAGGAATGTACTATTTTTTAGGTCTCCCGTGCTCTATGCAGAGCATAGGGATTGTGTCCATGTCCATATTTCCGTAGCCCTTGGGCGACACACAGTAGTGCTGTGTGTTTGACCTTCCCACACTCCCTCTCATATGTGCTGAGTGCAGCTAATTATAAAGCAGAGAAAGTCGTTGGTATGACCCAGCCGGGGTTTGAACTTTTTTTTAAATTGACACTTTGACAGAATACCTCATTTCAGCTTGTATCTCACATATTCAAGAACGACATTCTGTCTGTAGTTTTCATTTGCTGTGTTGAAAAAGATATTGTCTGCAACCTACAAAACAGAAACCCTAAAATATGTTTAGGTTTTGTGCAGGCACAGTATGTTCTTCTGACAGGCTTTTAGCTTTAACTCTTTAGCTTTAGCATGTAACTGCTCAACTTTCAACTTTTAATCATAAAAATCAATGTAGCAGCAGTACATAATACAGCTGAATTGCGTTGACCTAACAAATAGTAAACACAAAGCAATTAGCAAAAGTACAATGCAAACAACACAAACACCTAACTTAAATACATAATACATAGAAACACTAAGCCTTCATTTGACTTGTATAGACGGATTGAGCAATGTAAGAAGAAATTATACAGTCTGTTTGTTCTAGCCCTGATCCCCTCAGAGTTCCTGATCATGAGAGACTGCTAAAGTAAAACATACAGTAAATATGCTGCTATCATGTCCCAACCCTCAGGGGTGCCAGAGTATACAGTGCAATTTTACGGAATACAGTGCAATCGTATTAATTAGTGTACAGTGCAATTTTACGGAATACAGTGCAATCGTATTAATTAGTGTACAGTGCAATTTTAGGGAATACAGTGCAATCGTATTAATTAGTGTACAGTGCAATTTTACGGAATACAGTGCAATTTTACTAATGACATTGAATCACGTGACTTGAACCCTTTCTCTTCAGCTTCAAGATGGCGGACGCCGCTAGACTCACATATTTTTGTCTTTTTCGAGGGAATTCGAAATGATCCCTGTGCAGTAACATGCCCTGTGTGTAGTATGTAGTGATTTGACTAAAGGTCTATCTACGAGAACGGTCAAAGATCGCTTGACAAACACAGAAATGCTTGAGTACGCTACGTCAGCGGCATACCCGGAAAAACGGGTCTATTAGTCACGTGATTCAACGTCATTAGTAAAATAGCACTGTATTCCGTAAAATTGCACTGTATACTAATACGATTGCACTGTATTCCGTAAAATTGCATCGTATGCTCTGGCACCCCTGACCCTGCTCCCACCCTACAGGTGATGCGGCTGCTCAGCTGTGCCCTTCAGCCGACAGTGACAGGTGTGGGCTTGACCTGGCAGCTGCCTGATGGGGTGACAGCTGTGCCCATCCCCTCCACACCCCCACCTATCTTCAGTGGGGACCGCTTCATCATGTATGCACAGCTACAGGGACAGGTGGGAACGCATTTCACTATCTTACAGGACATTCTCAGCCAGGTGATACACTGTACATGTAATGCTAGTTCCAGTAAGCAGAATGACCCTAGCAGAACGCCCTGATCCTTGCCTTTTGTGTGGTCCACCTACAACAATAGACACCTGGGCATAGCATAGTGACTGAGTGATTTAGTGACTGAGTGAGAGTTACTGAGTGAGAGAGTGACTGAGTGACTGAGTGAGTGACTGACTGAGTGAGTTAGTGACTGAGTGAGTGAGTTAGTGAGTGAGTGACTGAGTGAGTGAGTGACTGAGTGACTGAGTGTGTGTGTGAGTGACTGAGTGAGTGACTGAGTGATTGAGTGACTCAGTGCGTGACTCAGTGAGTGAGTGAGTGAGTGAGTGAGTGAGTGAGTGAGTGAGTGAGTGAGTGAGTGAGTGAGTGAGTGAGTGAGTGAGTGAGTGAAACTTAAAACCTTTAGACATGGACCTGAATGTGGGTTTAGGTACAATTTGAACACAGCACGACCTAAGACTAAAGTTTCCTTTTCCTACATGTAGCTGCCGGTGGCTGGTACAGAAGGGTCGGTCACCCTGAGTGGTCAGGGTCCTTCAGGAGGAGATCACACACACCCTGAACCCGACCTTACAGCCACAGGACCAGGACATGCCGAGTGCAGAGGACAGCCCTGATCCTAAACAGTTACACCGGCTGGCAGCCAAGACTCTGGTGAAAGGTATGGATGACAACCTCTGGGAACCCCAAACTAATGCGAGTGTGCGAATGAGAAAAAGTTTTGGCAAGAAAACAATTTCCTTCATTATGAAATGTACAGTTGAAGAAATGATCTAACATGGTGTGGTATGATATGTAGAGCTGTGTACCTAAACAAATTTTAGGTACAGGTACAGGTACAGGTACACAGGTTTAGGTACAGGTCCGGACCTGAACCTGTACCTGAACAATTCGACCAATTTATATGCTCTTCTGAACTCCTTCAATAACAAAAAAACATTAATAAACTTGATAGTTAAGGTTTATTCTTTGTTTATGGTGAATGCTCAGATGAAATATAGGCAAAACTAAAGATGTTTTTGTTTTCATGAACACACTGTCCTTACACAGGGACCGATTTGAGGTCACAAATAGGCATAAAATTGGTGTGAAATTGTTTAGGTACAG
>NW_017802403.1:78043-88030 GCF_001625305.1 Branchiostoma belcheri | reverse complement strand
AACATGGTGTGGTATGATATGTAGAGCTGTGTACCTAAACAAATTTTAGGTACAGGTACAGGTACAGGTACACAGGTTTAGGTACAGGTCCGGACCTGAACCTGTACCTGAACAATTCGACCAATTTATATGCTCTTCTGAACTCCTTCAATAACAAAAAAACATTAATAAACTTGATAGTTAAGGTTTATTCTTTGTTTATGGTGAATGCTCAGATGAAATATAGGCAAAACTAAAGATGTTTTTGTTTTCATGAACACACTGTCCTTACACAGGGACCGATTTGAGGTCACAAATAGGCATAAAATTGGTGTGAAATTGTTTAGGTACAGTACCAGTACTGAGGAATTAGGTATTTTGGACCTGTACATGTACTAAATCAATTTTTCCGGTACAGTATCGGTACTGCGTACCGGTACACAGCTCTAATGGTATGGCAAATAATAATAGACTCTTCATTTTCATATCTTCACCTTCTTTTCCTGAATTCCTTTTGGCACTCTATGACATTAGTATCGTTTTTCAATATTTGCAACATACAACATATATGCGCTCATTTTGACTGCTTACCAAATCAATATATTTTTTATTATTTTTTTCAAAGAAAGGCATGATCTTTTTCAAGTAATCATCTGTTTTTTTTATTATCTTTTGACCTTTGGTTCATATTTAGTAGACAGGTAATGGTATGATGATCATCATGATTTGTACATGTAGTTCCTAATAAATTATATATTGTAGTTATGCCCCGCAAATTGAGTTGTACCCCATGTTTCCTCATGATCATGAGACCACAGACTTTTGAACCTGGCTTCGTAACCGCCCTATACTACTGCTCCTGTCAGCATAACCATTCATCTATCTCCAACTATAGCCTGGTATCCAGTCTGATCGTGGTCGGGGCAGCAAGAGCTCAGGTGTCCCGCCCGCCTCACATAGGTTGCCCGGTGTGTATTTCACGAGAGATTAATTAGCTCTCCACGTGTTGGGGGAAACCAAATCCCTATTAAAAAGCATACTGTCTCTGATTAGCGGAACACTCCTACCGGGACCAGACCTTTTGTACTGGGTGGGGGATTGCTATTAGAGCCCCCGAAGACACAGCCTGCCAGAACAACCCAACACCCCCAACCACGTAAGACTGGATACCAGGCTACTCCAACTAGTGTCTTTTCTTTCTACCCAGAGCTTGAGGTAAATCTGGAAAAGGATGGCGATAACACAGGCTCGGACAGCGATGAGACCGTCTCAGACTCGGCCAAGAAACCGATCGTCGACCTCAGCGTGGCAGCCAACGTGGTGTCAAAGTTCACGTCCTTTATCGGCGTGGACAGCGAGCGGGGAGAGCCGATAGAGGGCGCGATGATACGGCGTAACATCCCTCGACATGCCCCTCTGATGATGAGGAGTTGTGCCTATAGCATGTCACCAGCAGGTAGATTGTTTATCAAACAATGTAGTTAGGCCAAACCAATTTAATTTGTTGCTTCTCTGATTTTTTCAGAAAAAATCAGGAGCGACAGGGCGAAAAAAAATTTAAAAAAAAAACAAGCCAAGGCCGGAATGATAGCCGGAAATGTTACAATATGAGCCATCAAGTGAATATACCAGTCTGGTTTATAATTAAAACAATAGATTTTGAACTTTTAATGAAACAAAATTGCATTGTTACATTGAAAAACTTACAATGTAAGAACTAGAAAGATAAGAACTTTTTTCAACTGTTGGGGACAAAACCTGTTTTTCATTAAGCATTTTGCAGTTAATTTAGAACCCCACAAATTTTTTTTTTGCAAATCAGAAAAAAAATGGAATGGGCGAATCAGACAAGCAACAAGTTAAATTGGCCTGGCCTTATGACCACTTTTGGCTGATTCTATTTAGTCTCATCCAAATCCACTCACAAGGGGATCGAGGAAAAGTTGTCTTCTTCTGTAGGCAAGAGGTTTTCGTATACCAAAAACATGGTGACACACGACGGATACATGACGTCAACATTTGGTCAGACATGCCAGGCACTTTATATCGTCCACCGTCACTGTTCTAAGTGAAGGCTGGACTGCCTTGGAAGAATGATTGTCCTCCTTATACAAACAGACTGTCAATGAAAACATACATTGCCATGGCGACAGTGGTTGCTGTCAGGGGTTTTTGTTTGCATGGCACTGTCATCATTTCATGATTTTGAGGAAGACTTGGTACCTATAGACAGATACAGTGCACTCCTTCCCTGAGTGTATAGTGAACGAGCCCTGGCATCACAGAAAGTAGGACATCCGGGGCAGAGAGGTCTTCCCCAGGCCAAAAGGCTTCCAGGAATGTGGGCATTCCGTTCCTGCGGACAAAATGCCTGTACCATTCCTAGAATTCTTGTGGATTGCACACATACATGTATGCAATGTACAGGTACATGTACCTATTAACTGATTTTAGCGGTACTGTACCGGTACACAGAACTCGGCCCTAATCTCTTTATTGTTGTTCCCCACATGTATGTTGTTTGCTTGTCTTCTCCAGTTGCATTTTGCGCTGGCCCCATGGCGATGGCAGATTCATACGATGAGTGTGATTTCGGAGGATCGGAGGATATGGAGGACCACATCGACGCTTTGGGGCTTGAAGGACAGTTTAGTGAAGAGAGTAAAGAAGGCATCCAAAAAAGTAAAGAGAGTGAAGAAGGCATTGCCTCACGAATCGTTGGAGGCGTTAAGGGCCTGTTTTCGTCAGGTGAGCGAGTGATGGTTGAATCTGTGGTTGAAGTGTGGCTCCTGATGTTTCAGGTGCATCAGGGGGCTTTTTCGCTGGTGTCCGTAGGCTGGTAGGAGGTGGTCGAGGACCAAGAGCTGCAGGCATGCCCATGGGTAAGTTGGAATTTTCCATTTAGGCCACAGCAAGTAATTTTTATGGATGACATCCACGCGCATAAATTTTCGCCTGATTTTGAAAAAAAAAACATGGTCAACATGCCGAAAATGGACAAAGCGAAAGATGTCTGTTGCCATGCCGGAAGTTGGATGGCAGATAACTATGAAGAGAGGAGACAAGAAAAGGCTCCAATTTAATGTTTTGTTTCTTACTTTGATTCGGAGATATGTGATGCTGGCTGTGTATGTGACGTGCCTACTGAATCAAAACCATTTGTAGAATGATTGAGTCAAAATTATAGATTGTAGGAACCTTGTTTTTTTCGGCCCGCCCGCCCTCTCACATTACATTTGGAATCTGCGGAGGATGTCATCCATAAAATTTACTTGCTGTGGCCTTAGTAGTGATGCGGTCACAATCATTGGAGGCCTTGGCACAATTTTGATGCCAAAAACGCTACGACAGAGCCATCCACCAACAATGTTCTACATATTTATAAGGTCATACAACAAGACAGATGAATTTATTTATTTTTTTATTACATGTATTTCGTCTCAAGATGGCTTGGTAGCCCCGTTAGCTGTTTCCAAGGAGGCATCAGCATATTACAAGTACTACTGTTTGTTTTGTTACATTCAGTCAAGAAGGTCTACCTCAGTCTATGATTCAGTCAAACAAAGGAGAACAACATACAGTATACACAACAACAACAATTAAAACAAGGAGAAGTCGTAGACATCATCCCTCCATGAAATAGCTTGTTATTTTGTAATCTTTTGGTGTATTTCAATAGAGATATTATGAGTCAAACTTTGTTTTTATCAGCAGAATGATTTGTGGTGGCACTTTGTATTTTATCAAGCTGTCATGTGCAGGCGTTTACTGTCTTGTTACCATGGTTTGTTTACTTTGATGGCCAGCAGGTCATTTGCCTTAGCCTGGGTACCATCCCCAGTAGTATATTCGCAAACTCTATAACTGTTATAGAGTTTGCGAATATACTACTGGGGATGGTACCCAGGCTACACTTGCCTGTACATGTAGGTCAATGACCAGGCAAATGACCTGCAGACCAGACAAACAAGATTTATTTTCCTGCAGACTGTCTAGGGGTAAAAATAGATAGGGCTGCCTGGGTCTGACCTGCCAGCTGGAGGTATAAACAAAAACACTCTGTCCCAACTTTTGGGTCAAACAGACCATCCTATTATGAAGTAGGGGTGAAAAAGTGAAAATCCTTTTAAATTAAGCAATAAAAATATGCGACAACCTGCTAATGCACTCCAAAACACAAAGAGACTCAACAACTACCCACATACCAAAAATCATACCAAACCATCCCCCAGATTTTCCAAACATTCAACACAAAAAGTCCAACATTAAACATTTTGTAAATATCAAACGCAAACAGCTAGGGGACCCAAATTTAAATCACTAAACCATGGTAATAACAACTACATGCTACCTTAATATCGCACAAACAGTCCATAACGCGAAAACAACAGAATAAAAAAATTAAACTGCAGTACCAAGGTCAATCACCAGGGGCTCAAAGTCAACCTACACAATCTCCAAGGCCCCATCCATCAATCTGCCAAATATCGTACAGTTCCTTCTCACCGATCTTCAGATATCAGACCAAACATGAAACGGAGTAAAAACAGTACCCCCATTTTCATGGAGGGTAACAATGTGTCAAAACAAAGAGTCATAGTCCAAAATCTCCAAACCGTTTCATGGTGAAAACACAGACTCGTACAAATTTGGATGTCCATTGACTATACCCAGGTTATTAAGTTTATGATAGAATGGCAACTGCACAGTAAAAGTGACCAAACCCTAAGCTGAAGGGGTTTTTTTGTCCGTAATCAATCAAGTAAAATTGTATGTGATGAAAGAGGGAAAAGGAGGCATTGCCTTGCGAATTGGAGGGACCGAATAAAGGGCCTATGCTGAGGTGAGCCGTACGTACGTGTGCAGTTATTTCAGGTGCAGGAATTAGGCTGAGCGGTGGTGGTGGTGGGCCCAGTCCGAACGCAGGGAGGTCACAGATGAAAAGGGCCGCCATGAAAGGTACGTTTGGCTTTTCCAAGCTGAAGGTCATCATTCCTTGCATACTGTAAATCACATTTTTTTTTGTGGTACGTTTTTTATTGGCGGTTTTGCAGTTGATAGTGTACCGTGAAATTATCATTATTATTATCATATCAAAATAATTTACTGACTTTCTTTTTGCTGCACCTACTGCTGCAGTGAATGTATTTAGTTTCTGACTGCAAGCTTTTGATACTGCAAATATGAAATGATTTACAGTATGTACAAAATGTGTAACCCTAAAAGCTGTAGAAATATGTAAAACAAAATTATTTTAAAGCTACAATATGAGGACCTTGACCAAAGTATATGTAAGGCCTGGAACTTCATTTCTTAGACCTGTGAATATATTCAACAGGTTGGTAAGTAATTTACACTTTTAACACAACCACAGTGTTTTGTGTACCCTGGAAGCCAGAGTACAGTGGGTCGCGGCCGGTTTCTCCTTGGCTCGCCAACCAACTTTCCCCGCGAAACACGGAGAAAGTTGGTTGGCGAGCCGAGGAGAAATCAGCCATGACCCGCTATACTCTGGCTTCCAGGGTAGTGTTTTTTTAATCTCCAAGCAGATTTTTCGGTTGGGTGGCAAAAGACCGTATCCATTGGTCATCCTGTATCCATTGGTCGTCCTGTAGCGGGCCGGCCGCTTGGAGCGCAGATTTAGTGAAGCTACCTTCGGACATGGTCTGCTCTGTTAATTCTTACTCAAACATATTCACATACATGTACTACTACAATGTAGTATACGGTGACAGGAGCAGAGGAAAGTATGAAATTGCAACATTATGTAACCCAACACCAGTCCCCATGGTGAGAGACGTCAACAAATCATTTCATTGGTCAGGTCATAGGTTTGGAGAAGACAAAGAGGAGAGGAAGAAACTGAGTAAAAACAATATGTTTTCCTTCGAATTCGGTAAACATAATAATAGCTCCATAGTCAAATTGATGGTCAAAGCCACATGTACATGTCCCTGTAATCACATGAAAATTGTGCTCCTGAATTTCACAGGGCGCCCCATAATGAAGAAGAAGGCAAAGTCTACACCTAGAACATCATCAGGAAAGCCAGCAAGAGCTCTCAAATCTCGAGCACCCGCTTATGATGATGATGATGATGATGAAGAGGATTCAGAAGAAGAAGACAGCGCCACTCCCTCAACTGTCATCCCGCTACAGATGGCTGAAGGATCATGGGAACTGGATGGTCACTTGGCGGCTGTTCTAGGACTGAAGTTGGACAGACTAAAAAAGGAGTGTCCTGTACAGGTAATATGTGTGGTCATCTGTGTAGAACTCTGCTGTGTCAGTGTCTGGTTAGTCCCTTTGAGTGACCCTTTTCAAGTTGTTGGTAGATTTTCTTTCGGGAAAAATATGAAGTGACAGGCCTGTAATATATTAGATCCCCAAATGCTACAATTACATGATGTACAAATCGGTATAACAGCCATGAAGTCCAAATATATAGCTACAGTTTGTACCAATGTAAACCAGTGGTACCCTCACTATTTACATGTAGCTGCAGTTGCATGTTGCCATCCACACACAATTACACAAACATCTACATGTGCAAGGCTTTTTGCCAGAGAAATGAATGTTAACAACAATTGCACAACATTTGATTGTGATTTAATGCACACATGTATGTAGATAGGAAGGTAACTATAATTTCATGATCTGTACAGTAAACTTCTTGTTAGTTATTTAATAATACTATTAGACAAAAATAAGTTACATTTCATGTTTCCTCCCACAGGACAAGGCAGTGTGGGCCACAGTGCTGGCTCTGGTCTGGCTCCATTCCAAAATGGCGGACAAGAAGGTTGAATGGCAGATGCTGGCTCGCAAGGGGACGGCCTGGCTGAAGTCCCACCAGCAGGGGTGGTCCGCTGACGATGTCGTGGGGAAGGCGTGCAGTATTCTGGGGGCAAAGGTCGAGCCCAGTGCCATCCTTGGCTGAACAATTCCATCTTGTGATTAGGCCACACCAATTTAATTTGTTGCTTCTCGGATCGCCCTGTCCATTTTTTTCTGATTTACAAAAAAAGAATTTGGGGGGGGGGGGGTTCTAAATTAACTGCAAAATGCTCAATGAAAGACATATTTTGGCCCCAACAGTTGAAAAAAGTCATTTTTTTCCTAGTTCTTAAGTTTTTCAATGTAGCAATGCAATTTTGTTTCATTAAAAGTTCAAAATCTATTGTTTTAATTAGTATAAACCAGCCTGGTATGTTCACTTCATGGCTCATATTGTAACATTTCAAGCTATCATGGGGTGCCTTGGCCTGTTTTTTTTTTTGCCGTCGCTCCTGATTTTTTCTGAAAAAATCCGAGAAACAACAAATCAAATTGGTGTGGCCTTATCATGAAAGTTCATCCGTGTTGTATACCCTGGATGCCAGACTCGTAAAGGTCGCATTTAAAAAGTTTATGGACGGCGGACCTAGTGGGCTTGTGTAACCACTACATGTATGACAGCGTGGCCTGGAGGGTTTCCGCATCTGAGGCACAGCGGAGTGCTGGGAGGGTGTGAGTTGGGGACAGGCTAACCCAGACCCCGAGTGTGCTTGCGTAAACTCTCCGAATGCCGCCTTATTATGAGTCTGGCCCCCAAGGTAATGTTGTAGTGTTGGTTAGAGTGCTGTCACAGTAGTAATCATAGTAAAATGTTGAACTTTATTCCGTCACATCAAGTATAGAGAGATCAAATTTTCAACAACCACTGTCGCCTTTCTGTCAGCAACCACTTTTCACTGTCGCCATCCACATTGAAACACCAAATCTAGACCATACCATCTAATACACTAGACAAAGTTAGAATACTGGACACTGAACATGTGTAAAGAAGTATAAGTAGGCCATATACCTGATCAGGGCACTCCAGCCATCACTAAACAGAGACGGTGGACGCTATAAACTCCCTGGCACGTTTGATCAACTGCCGACGTCACAAATACTTCAAGTCACGTGTGAATAAGATACGTGTCTGTAACTGTAACTCTCTGGTATAAAGTACTAGTAGTATCTAGTATAAAGGAGGCCATATATATCAGGGCACTTCAGCCATCACTAAACAGAGATGTTGGACGATATATACATGTAAATTTCCTGGCGCGTTTGATCAATTGCTGACATCACGTATCCATAAAGTCACGTGTGAATAAGGTCACGTATCTGTAACAGTTACTGTAACTCTCGCAAGTTTATGTTCGGAAGTGATATTGATCATTACTATGCCAGTAATTATCCTGATGAAGGCGACAGTGGTCGTTGAAAATTTATGTGTCACCCTGATTGTTCACAACTGGTTCAACACAACTTTTTTTCTGATTTGTTTTTAATAGAATTTATCGCTGTTGATTACATTTGCAAAAGCAGTAACTGGCAAGCCTTCTTTGCAGTGTATCTAGAAGTGAATAGTTACTAATAGGTGTCTTTTCTGCTTTTTAAAGATTACTGCTATGATTACAGTTGAAAAAGCAGTAAGGCCACACAGACTAAATTTTATGGGTGACATCTGCGTGCACATTAATTTTCGCCTGTTCTCAAAAAAAAAAAAAAGATCAGGTCCACCGAGGTTCTGGCCTGGTTCTAGGCCTGGGTAGTCAATGGTAGTTAGCGACAATACGGAGCCGGGCATCCAGGCTACAGAAGCTCCACGACTCAAGAACTCAGTACATACACAGTGACGATTCATACATTCCGCAAAAAGCCAGCATGTGCCAGCTTGTATGTCGCTAAGTACTGCCACAAATTTACAATACCAGCTTTGTATTCCTGTGGTTTAGCAGCATTTTAATTTTTGGCTGGATATTTTTTATTTGCCCGCGCACACTAGTTTGGGGGTCTTCAGAGGATGTCATCCATAGAATTAAGTCGATGTGGCCTACTAATCACAAAATGCTGAAGGTGTTGCAGAAAGATTTATTTTACATCAAAAGGAAGTATGAAGACAGTAGTAGTAAGGGGAAAGTTTGGATATGTTTCACCACAGTACAGGAGTATTAGTGTCCTGTAGCTTTTTTATATGGTCATATGAGGACTGATTATAACAAAATGATGATTGTGTTGGAGAAAGAATGATTTCACATGATGATGTTAAGATATGAAGACAATACAGTTAATATGTACTAAAGGACAAAGTTTGGATATTTCTTAGCACGTAGAGCTGTAGGATAGATGTTTTATGGTACAAATTTTGTATTAACTTTAAATTTACAAGTTCTGTTTCTGATATCTGCATGGTAAATTGTAGTACATGTATAACACCTAATTTAGCTCGTTTTTTCTGTGTTCTTAATAGTAATATTGTTAATTACAAAGACAGCTGTGAGTTTAGATTTCAGAGAAGGCTGGGAAGTTCGAGAAATCTTATAATAGAAGTTTATTTTTTGCAAATTCATGCCAGAAGGCTAATTGCATCATACAATGTATACAACATAAATGTGAAATATTAGCTACTTTTCTATTCAGCACAATTGACCATTCTATTCAGAACATTCAAGTGACTATTCTGTTCAGAATACAAATTAAACTTTTTGGGTTTACATGTACGTAGTGTACAAAAATTTGCTACTGCAAATTAAGGTGCTGATTAGTATTGGAAGAAACAGCAGATGATTGCATCAGTTAGATTCAATTTTGATTCTTATATTTTCACCTGGTACTTAAAGGCTTCACTTTAAGTACACACTTCTTTCTCTGCTTAGCACTCAGAACATAAGAGAAAGAGTGTGGGAAGGTCAAACACACAGCACTACCAGCGGGCTAGCTATATATATAGCCCCCTGCTGTAGTGCCCTGCACAACTGTGTGTCGCCCAAGGGCTACAGAAATGGACATGGGCACCAAACCCTATGCTCTGCATAGAGCACAGGAGATCTTTAGTGGCCTCCCCATTAAAAACAGGCCTTCTCAATAATGTCTTGAACACCTGGATATCTTAAATGTGCATAAGGGACATAAAGTTGCTGAATTTTGCTACATTTGATTAAGTAAATTACTTTAATTTAACACCATTTTTTGTAT
>NW_017802403.1:46234-77767 GCF_001625305.1 Branchiostoma belcheri | reverse complement strand
CCACAGGTGTAGTAAAACATTCTGAGAAGCGGACATCAGTAAGAAAATCTAGTCGAGGGAGGCTAGACTTGGAGTCATCTATAGTGGACTGGTCAGAAAAATATTTGTTAAACATAATTGCCTTTTCCCTAGAGTCGGTTACATAGGTATGACCAGACTTTAAGGGTGGAATAGTAGAACACACTTTACTACAGTAAAAGGATTTAACAATGTGCCACCATTTCTTACTGGAACAAGGAGAAGTTGTCAGTGAGTCGACGAGACGGTTGTTATAGGACGACTTAGCAAGAGAAATTTCACGTACTACTTTATTTCTGACATTACGATATAATGTCCATAATGAAGCATTGTTCAACATTTTAGCTCTCCTGTGAATCTTGTCTCGCCGACGCATTAACGTTCTAATCCTGGAAGACATCCAAGGTTTGTCTCTCGGTCTTACAGTAATGTTCTTATGGGGAACACACTTATTTTTAGCTAGGAGGATAAGACCAACTAGCTTGTAACATGCATCATCAACGCTAGAACAATAGTAAATGTCATTCCACTCAGTGTTGGACGAAAAAGTAGCTAATAATTCATGATCAACTTTGGGGTAGTCCCAGATAGTTCGAACATACGGACGTGGGTACTTTAGTGACAAGTTAAATCTAGTAATATCTAATAAAATCTAGTTAAATCTAATAAAATATATCTAAACTGTAGAATACTGTAAGTTTGTCTGGCTTCATTTGCCTCAAGTCAATCATGAAATATAAAACTACAAACGTTGAGTTGACCTAATTAGCAGTGCTATTTTACTTCCGGGTATGGAAGAGTCGTTTTGGGTGGCTGAGCTGTTGGGTGGCTGAGCTGTCGTTTTGGGTGGCTGAGCTGTTACTCTGATGCCTGCGGCTTGATTGATTGATTGCTGTGTGGGTTTGTGTGTCTGTGTGCTGACAGCACGTGGGTGGGGAAGGTTGACAGGCAGATTGACAGTCGAGTTCGGAGAGCCGCGTTGACTGTAGGTTGACGTAACATGGATTGACAATTGGAATAACTGGAGGTCAGAAAGTCAGACTTAGGAAAATATTTGTATATTTGAAGGTCACGAAGCCCCAAAATGCTTCTCGGAAGTCCAGAATCTCCCATTTCTATTTTGATTATTTATCTATTTGTTTGTTTGTTTGTTTGTTTGTTTGTTTATTTAACAGGTTTGTCGTGGTGGATCCGTAAGCTTGTGAAGCTGTTCAAAATCAGCCCTATAGAAGAGTACATCGTCAACGGGAACCAAATAACCTACCGACAGTACACCAATCAGCAAAGGCCGTCGGTTGACATGACTCTAACTCTTGGCCAACCACAGAACATCTCCATGCGGGGTTTGGGAACCTTTGAGGTAAAGATGCTTTTGTTTGTTTCGTAGTCGTTCCTTCCTCATAAAAGTCTGGATATCATTTTAGTCAGTCTAATCCATGCGTCACCCACTGTAGGTTTCAAGTCTCCGTTACATGTACATGTATGTACAATACACTAGCACCCCTGTTTGTAGTTGTTCATACGGAATAAGCTTGCTGCTTGGTTCTGTACCCTTTTTCTTTCATTTTACTAAAATTCATTCTACAAAGAACCCACATATTATAAGATGAAAGACCTTTATTGTACATTCATGCCACGACGGGCTAGGTACAGGTCAAAACTTAACAGACACATAACAAAACGTATATAGAAACGTGAAGACAAAAGATACATTATAGAAGAAGTGGGTAAATTCGTCGTCCATTGCCTAAAAAGAAGAAGTCAACCCCAGTAAAACTAGTACCATGTATGTTGTAGATTGTAGTATAATGTTAGACGCAGATATAGTCTCACATACCATTGTATTTTTTCTTATGTTGTTTTTACTGCAAGTAGCCCTCGGGCATGTATTTGTAATAAACTTTCATTCTTTGTAAGTCGAGAACTCTAGTTTGTGTTATGTTCATAAAATGACGCATAACGTTACGAGGATCTCATATTCATGCTACATGTATTCTGACACACGTTGTTTCTCAAATTGTATCCTCTATAGCAATGAACTCAAATGAACTCTTCGACATAGCCTCCAAATTCTACCCAAACTTTCACACAATATACAAATGAAAATAAAACTACTCTCCTCTTAACATCCGAAAAGCCACAAATTACAGAAAAAGTGGGATCCTTTGTCTTCCTCTGTCTTCAAAAAAGACGTCAAACCCAGTAGTTTTTCAGTAGAAGTTTTTACTAGTAGTTTCTTAGTAGTTATCAGTAGTTCTATGCGTTCCAATTGTCTGTTTTTTCTTATACCATATGCATGTTTCTTCTGTTCCTGCAATTAGCCCTCTGGCATGAATTTGCAATAAAACAATTATTATAAACGTCGATGAAGGTTAGACATCCAGGTAATACGATACGCCAAAAAGCAGTTACTCAAGCAACTGGATATGATTTTGAAAACGTCAGACATTTCAGCTAGTATCCACTAGCTTTCGTCAGTGACTGAGAGACCATAGGGGAAATGCAGGTTTATAAGCACAAACTAGTGAGTTATATTATATTATAAATCTGTAATTCTCCTGCAGTGTCGTGTCACTGACGAAAGGTAGTGGATGCTACCTGAAACGTCTGACCGTTTCCAAAATCATATCCAGTTGCTTGAGTAAAACTGTGTTTTTTGGCGTATCTCATTACCTAGATGTCTAAACTTCACAGACTCTAACACACGTTGTTTTGATGTTACACCCACAGACTGTGGTAAGCTTGGACGAGTACGGCCGACTTGTGACACGGACGAAGAAAGCAAGTGGCGAAATGGTAACCACCGGTCGTATCGACAGCCAGGGACAGCTGGAGCTGGTAATATTTGTTCTCTTAATGTATTTTCAGTTGTGTTTTTTGCTCCACTGTTTAAGTGCTCATGACATCAACACACGACCTATTTTGTCTTTTTTGTCTTTATCTAAGGCTCGCCGACTTAATTTTATGGATGACATCCTCTGAAGACCCCAAAACTAGTGCGCGCGGGCGAATAAAAAAAAATTCGGCCAAAAATAAAAATTCTACTAAACCACAGGAATACAAAGCTCAAGTATTGTGAATTTGCCGCAGAACATAGTGACGTATACGACAAGCCGCCTTTTTGCGGAATGTCTGAATCGGCACTGTTCGAATGAGTTCTTGAATCGTGGAGCTTCGGTAGGTTGGGTGCCCGGCTCCCTATTGTCGCTACCTTCCATGGACTACCCAGGCCTAGAGACAGGCCAGAGCCTCGGGGACGTGATCTTTTTTTTTCTTTTTTTTTTTTGAGAACAGCCTAAAATCAATGCGCACGTGGATGTTATCCATAAAATAAAATCGGCGTGGCCGAATTGTAGTTGACATAACCGGTACATGCATTTCGTGGATGACAGACCTGGTTGACGCGGGCATTGAGAGATGCCAGAGACGGGTGATTGTGAAGCTTGCTAGAGCGCCCTCCAAAACTGTACTTTTGGAAGGCCGTACAAACTCAGTTTCTCAGTCATTTTGAATAAAACAAACGTCACGTATGTATGTATACTTTCAATGTCTATATGTATTTTGCATAGTTTTTTGTGTCGTAACCTTTTTAAATTAATTTCTTTTACAGTCAATACTTCTCCCAACGGGCAAAACTTGCAGGCGTGTTTTGAAGAGGGTGCAGTGATGTGTACCAAGACTTATCATCAGCATCTAATTTGGTGAAATTCTATAAATCCGCTGTGTTCCATAATTGCACTATTCCAAATACTGACGTATGCAATGAGACGAACATGGACAGATATTGATTGTGTGAATGAAGACCTAATTTGCATGATAAATGAGAAAATACTAGTGGTTATTACTGGAAACTGCCAGGAATTTCATACTTGTTTCATTTAGAAGTTAGTGGGAGGTGAACATCATCAAACACAAATTATTGAAATCTTACATCATTTGCATAATTCGAAAGGAAATAGTTTTCTTTGTTAAGATGAACTGTCATTGGGTGGGGAATATGACCACCCGAAATAACTCTTGCCACCGGGGATCTTATTTGCCATGAGTAATAAAAGTTAACATCATTTGGCGAAGGAACACTATTACTACGACATGTACTACTAACTATTTATTCATTTATTCATTTATCTATTACTCCTACTACCAGTACTACTATATGATATCGTGGTACAAATGTACTCTAGTTGATGTAATTGGTTCTGCTCTAAGCTTTTGTCCAATACACATGTTATATTTAGCAAAGGGCTATACCCATTCATGCAAATAGATAATAATGATATGAAGGTTAAAACCTTTCTGCAACGAGAATTTCTTAATGTTATCGTGTTTGCACTAACTTTCAGTTCAACCCTCCCGATCATTATTCTCTATCCGATCAACAGCAAATATTGTGGTTTAACTGAAATTTTAAAAATGACGGCAAAAAACCCTTTGTATGGACAGACCTCCTCGACAGAGGTGTCTTGTTTGCCGAGAGGACGTACTAGGCATCAATGGGAAGCCCCTGTCTTATGATTTGTTTGCTAAGAAATTTACATATGTTTGTTCCAAATACTCTTATAATATGTTAGTTTTTGCGATCTCCCGCAATGGTTCTATGAGGGCGTAATGCAGAGGCGCGCACTTGCAGGTGTGCAGGCCTATTTTAAAGAATTACCAATGGTTGACAGGTTGTAAAATTAACAAATCTAAAAAGATGTATAATCATTTCTTGAAGCCCTTTATAACAAATCCAGTTAAAATCATGTCATAATGGGAAGATGATTTCAATGAAGTCATACCATGGAAAGAAGTGTTTATTTTACCATACAGACTTGTAATGGATACCCAAACCAGAATATTTCAATTTAAATTACTTCATAAATTCTTAGCCACAAACAAGAAATTGTATCTCTGGAACATTAAAAACTCGCCAAATTCTCTTTGTGCGGCGAGGAGGAAGAAACACATCTTTTGGAACTGCTCTTAAGTCATGTATATTTGGGAATCTGTTCATGACTGGTTCCAGGACAAACGAATCTGCAACTAAATGGATTCAACATAGTGTTTGGGGATCTGAATGATCAATGCTCTGCCATTTCCAATTTAATCATGCTGTTAGGAAAAATGCACATTTTCAAAAATTGCCAGGGAATGGCAAAATTGTCGAAATTTGTATCTTTTGTCAAATATATTCATGCGATTTGAAGATTAATATTGCAAGAAGAAGAGGGGAAGTATCAAAACACATGGATAAGTTGAGGAAATTGTACTCTGCATTTGAGTAGATAATTTAGCTATGGGTTTAGCGTTTTCTTCTGTACTCTAACATAATTATGGCTTCCCAAACCACGAATGAAACCATATTGTTTTGCTGATGATTCTTCTTCTTCTCCTGCCATTTCTTTAAATGGATTCAACTTCTTCATTTTGGGGCCTAAGGACCTGGAATTCGGTATGGAGGTACAGTGGACAAATACCCCCAGGTGTTTTTTTAATTTGTGTGGTAAAGGCTTTTAGAATGGTTTTATTTGAGCTTTTTCACTGTGTTATAGCAAATGTATTGCTGTGTTAGTGTGCAGTGTTTACCACGTTTTGGTATGAGTCATCACAATGGAATGCAGGGCATCAAACAATAGGCATGCAGCTTTCCTCTATTCTTCTTGCTGATTGGCTGTTGGGATTTAGTGGGTTAACTGTACAGAGCCATTCCATATTGACAGTATATTTGTATTCTCAAGTGTTTTTGTAGGTATTTCAAGCTTTCCTGCTCCAGATTGGAATGTGGAGCACTTCTTTTTATCTTGAAAATCAACAGTTTGCATTATACGATTAAAAATCCTTACTACTAATGTAGGGAATAGCTATCCAACTGTTGTATTATTTGTGAATCTACATCACCCTTGACCTGGAAATAATCGTTCTTCGAAGTAAGAGTGACCCCATTAAAGACACACACATGACAAACACGTATATTTGGTACCAAAACTGCAGATCTATTATTAAAAGCAAAATGCACGTACCCGATTATATAATAACAGAGGTATTACTTCTCCTGGTTAGTAAATGATAGTAGCTCTAATTTACCTTCACGTGGAGATAGCTGTAGATATCTCACAATACCTAACAGATACATCCTAGATTATAGTTTCTTTACAACCACAACGCCTGCGCATTGTTGGTTACAACTTTAGGCAGTCTCACTCTACAGGAAATGTTTGCATCTCACTAAAGTGCAGCCATTTTAACATCATGGCTTCTTGTCGACTAGCAACGCTTCTTATAAACTATGGAAGCAATATCTCATTAAAATGCCACAGAAATTTAAACATTATTATACTAGTACATTAACAGTAAGATACACCAGAAGTCTACAGATATAGCCTTAGAATAGAACAGAATCCCGCTTACCTTTAAGTAGAAGATAGCAAAGTTAAGGTCAATTAACCTATAAGCTTGCTAGCAATTAGCATATATCTTAATTAAAGGCATTTAATATCTTTTTATACCACAATGTTTGACAACCAGCCTCACAACAATTTGTTTAGTTCCAATCTTTTGAATTTTGATCTCCTTTGCTGCATCTGGCGGTTGTCTATTGCAAATATAACGGCTACCATGTTGAACTCAATTACTTGATAAGCCTTTCAAAATGTCTTCCACAAAGCTGTTACGTGGCCACAGAGCTGTGATGTTTGATCTCTAACAGGTTGGACATGTCGGCCGCCATGTTTGCCACACTGTGGGGACAGTGATGGTACCACGAAGCTCCCTGAACCAGCATTGTTTTGCTGACGTTTTCTAAGTGTTTGTGTCGAAACTTTATTTTGTCTTTTGGTGCCGAATATTAGAACATCACAGTCATATTAAATCACAAATGGCCATTTATATATTTGGTTCTTTGAGAATTCCAAACTTTGCCCAATTTCTGGCTTTATGTTTGTTTCTTAAGTTCTGTGATGAAGTTGATTTGCTGTGCTCTGTGCTGTCGAATTTTAAACAATTTGGTCTTCTTATATTGCAAACAAAATCAGTTTTATCAATTGATTCTTCCCTTCGGGTTGCCAGCTTTAATATCACCATGATTATATATGCTTATGTGTATATAATAACGCTCAAAGAGAGCTAAAGAATAAAGGATAGGTTCTGTAGATTGTGAATGGAGGGAGGGAGGGAGCAGAGGGAGGAGAGGGTGGGGAAGGGAAAGAGGGAGAGAGAGAGAGAAAGAGAGAAAGAAGAAGAAGAGAGACTCGGAAAACGACTACTCAGGTTTGGGGGTCGCGTTGGTAGCCTTGCCCTTTCCCCAGAGTTCGAACGAGTAGTTGTCAAAACCTGAAATGAAAAACCGTGTCCAATTAGAGACCGAACTGTGTAAGGAACACATTTATGTTCATACCTTATACTATGAAGTTGTTACCATTTGATCAGTGGATCTGCTGAGTTTAAACTCCGTTACTGAATGACATTATGCAGACAGCCGAGGTCAACTCTAGGATTAAAAACTACGCATGGTGCGTCTTCACTAGCTCTTCTACTGACTTGCTGGATGAATAGGGGTTGTTTTTTTTTATATTCCAGCATCTAATCACTAGACGTGATGACGGCACACTCAAGTTTTTTTTTCAACTTATGTTATTAATGCCGCCACCAACACAGGGGACAATATAGGGATTGTTTCAGACAGTATCTACTTACAGATTCTGTACAGTGCCTGGATATCTTACCGACACGATCTTCAGCCTGCTCCTTGACGTCACGGCCACGTCTCTTTCTCACCAGGAAGACAGCAGCAACCATCAGGAGGACGCCGGCTATCCCCGCAGCCGTCCCGGCAGCGATGCCGACAGTGGGCACGGCGGAGGCTGTGGAACGACATATCATCATCATCATCTCCACCACCGCATGATCAGCCACTGCTGAGGCGTGCCATCATTGCCTTCCATCTGTTCCTGTCTTGTGCGGCTCGTTGCGCCCCCTCCCATACGCAACCCATCACTGCAAGGTCTCTTTCCACTGTTTTCCTCCACGTCATACTTTGCCCACCCCTCTTCCTTTTTCCTTGTGGACACCACGTTAACACCACTTTTGGCAGTCTTTGTCTTGGCATTCTATATATGACTGGTTTATTTATTTCCACACAAATACAAATACAAATACAATACCATAGCAGCCCTTCGGCTGAATTGTGGTTATTGTTTACATTTAAACAATATAAAATCAGCTATAACGATTCAATACAACAATGTTAAACAATATAAAATCAGCTATAACGATTCAATACAACCATGACTTACACAATGAACATGTCAACTATCATTTAGTAACTTAAAATGAAAGGTAAAGTACTGTTCTTAAATCTCGATGTTCTGCAGCTAAATTGACTGATTTGATTTTTGGACCTGATCGAGTTCTCTGCCATGTACAATTGCACGTGTAGGCGGTAACCAACTGGAGAAAGTAGGGGATCTTGATAAAGACACTGCAAACTTCTTACAGAGTAGGACTCGTCTCTGGTACAGAGAGGTAAGGGACAGCTGGCCTAGGGCTGCATCATAGTTGACGTAGTTCTTACCCAATACAATTCTACATGCTCGCCTTTGCACAGACTCTATGTGTCTAGACTGAACAGAGGTGATGCCTGGGTGCCACACGGGGCAAGCGTACTCTAGTAGTGGTCTTACAAAACCGCAGAAAACTAGAATCAGGTCATTATCACCAAGTCCATACTTCTTTAGCACTCGCACCAGGTAAAGTCTACGGTTGGCTTTGCTCACCATGGAGTTTACATGGGCGGACCACTTGAGATCAGATTGAAGTGTTACACCTAGTACTTTCGCAACATGGACAACTTCCAATACAGACGGCCCCACAGACAACTGTGGAGGTGGGGGTGGTTCTCTCATAAAACATACTACCATTACTTTGCACTTAGATGGATTAAGTTCCATATGATTAGACCCTGTCCAGTGAACTAGGCTATCAATGTCTCTTTGGATTGTGGAGGGAAGACTGTTGTGCCTGGACTCAGCCAATGACATGTCATCTAGTACGTATTTCCAGCCTTCAGTCGATGTTTCCTAGATATGTGCCCTAGCCATCTCAGCTTTGCTCTTTGAACTAGCTTAGAGAGCTTTGGTTGACCTGTTCGACATACGACGAACGACATAGAAACGTCATGTTCATACTGTCTACGGCCCTGACTATAAAGTAGTGGACAGCATATCGCTAAAATCAATTATGGGTAAGATATGTTGTTGTGACACAGAAGACCCGATTTGTTGACGTCCATGAGAGTTAACTATCTGTCTCCTTCATGATACACAATGTTTTCAAGGACAGACTAGTCTTCACCAGACTTCTTGTGCAGGTTGAATAAATCGTAGAAATCGGCCTTAAAGGGTATTAATTGGCAAGAGAAGGTTTCCGACCATCGACGATCAAATTGGCCTACAAGAAGTCTGTGAGATGTCGCTATCGTCTTTGAAGTCCACAAAATAATCTCCAAGCAGATCTTTTGGTGGGGGTAAGACAGTATCAAATTGGCCAGTCTGTATCCATTTCCCCACAGACTGGCCAATTTGATACTGTCTTACCCCCACCAAAAGATCTGCTTGGAGATTACACAAAATGGGTTTTGAATAGGTACGAAGTATTCTGGCGGGCCAATTGGACCCTCTCTGGCCGGCTACCTTCTCTCGCCAATTAATACCCTTTTTAGGCCGATTTCTACGATTTATTCAACCTGCAAAAGAAGTCTGGTGGAGACTAAGGACAGACCCAGATGGAAAGAAAGAGTCATGGTCTTTAGTTTTAGCAAGGGATGAAGCGGATAGTTCAGTATAATACACAAACTCTACCTTGTTTTTCTTCTCCCACGACCTCGAAGGGTCCCTGGCTGAGACGGACTATCTGGTCGGTTTCGCTCGCACGTCGCACTCGGGCCTCGCTCATGTCAGACACAGCGCGCCTGCGCCGCCTATAGGGCATGCACCCCTCATTGCACCGCGAGTTCGGGTCGTCCTTGAAGCAGACCACCATGGTGCAGTGGATGTACACCTGGCATGGAGAAAAAACAACATCTGCATGAATCTGGTGCACCGACATGCTGTTCAGGGGACCCAGACGCTAGGAAGTAGCCATGAATATGCCAGTATAATAAAAGACCTCCAGTCCTAGAAGAATAGAGACGGAAGCGTGCACAACGTTTCGGAGGCCAAACGCTCACTCGTAACCCTTTTAAATGCAGTTTGGTGGTAGGTTTGCAGGCTAGTATAATTTCTGGCCTTATGTCCTGGTTAGTTGCAGGCTAGTTTGCTGGCTTGACGCTTCGGAATGAGGTGGGAGGACCGAGACAGAGGGCTAGAGGTCACGTTTACAGCGAACTTTACGTCTACGAGACCATCACCTTACAGCAAGGAAATCAACTTTAAGCTGACAGTTAACCCAGCCCAGCACCATGCCAAAGTTTACACGTTTGTCTATTTTACCAGGCTGGGATCGACAACGTTGGGGAAGGTGAATGATTGGATGGAGTAGTACAAGGCCATGTCACCAGACAGTGCATTGTTCAGCTGAAGCGTTTGGTCGATGTCGCACCTATATAGGAGAGAAATGACCATGAATGCTACAGATGACAATACGTTTTATGTAAGTCACGTGAAGAGTGTTCTCCATCGTTACAGAAACACGTCCAGTGTCTCTGCTATGTTGGAGCAGCTTTAGTGGCCCACCCTCCAGAACCGTCGCCGCAATAACAGACTTACCATGCTGTATAAGATCACGCACGGCCTAGCATGTGTAAGCTGCGACGCCTTAAACCTCCTGCCTAATAACAACACAAGGCGCCGCAGAGGCCACAACCAACAGTACAAACAACTCCTGTATCGTACAAGCTACCGGTTCTACTCATTTCTCCCTCGCACAATACGCGACTGGAACTCTCTACCCAAGGAGGTTATACAGTCAAACTCACTGGTATCAAACATTAACTAAACATCCTCCAGTGCCAATGGTGACCTTTGACCCGTTAAATATGTCAATAATGGCCGACAATTCGGCCGATGGACATCAACGGAAGAAGAAGAGTGACGTACCCGTCTTGAATGATGCTGACGCTTGGAGTGTCGTCAGGGTCGGTACTTGGCGTGGCGAGGCAGTGGAGGGCGAACAGCTCCAGGTTGTCCAGAGGAGAGTTCACGCTCAGTCCAAAGTGTAGTTGGTCAGACGAGCTCACCTAACCAAGAAGAAGTAAAGATTTGATTTAATTTGATTCATTGAAATTGCAACAGTACCATACACGTGGGACACGCTTTTGCTGGCGTTGTACAATATCGCACCTATAGGACAGAAATGGAAACAATGTACTGGCCCATTGTTATACACATCTTTGGTACATGTTAATGTTTTTGTTACGTTTGTGTGTATACTCTCTCCTGGAAGAATAGCTGTCACCCTCGGGTGGGCAGCTAAAGGAAAGTTTTAACCAATAAACCAATTGTAAACAAGAATGATAGATGCACTGCTTTGGTATAGAAGGACAAGATAAAGATGCTCATGTAAAGCCAATCATAAGGTGTGCCACAGCACAATATGCATGACAATCCCAGCTAATACAAATCATACTACATCATGAATAAAAAAACCTAAACCAAAAACTAAACAAACAAATAAACAAACATGACCACATGATCAGCCCCTAGAAATAATTCAAAGCAATGTATGTACATGCTTAAGACTTGCAGTTTGATAGACATTACACTCGGCAAGAACGAAAAAAAGTAAGTAGTAAGCTTACCCGCACTGGGTAGTCGGCTGACGTGTAGGTCCGAGCGAAGTCCGCAGATGGAAACATGTGCATCTCGAAGGTGAACTGGTTTTTCGCGTTCACAACTTGCAATCTGTACAGATAGAGAACCATGTGGGGATTAGACGGATAGCAGAAAGTTTATTGCAAATTCATGCCCGAGGGCAAGAACATGATAACAACAATAAACAGTAAAAATGATAATAAGTAATGCTCTTGCTACTTTAAATATACATTTGTAGTTATTGTTGGGTTTGATTTCTTTTCAGAGTGCAGTGGAGTATGAAATGGCCGACATTTAGCGGGATGTATAAATTGTTAATAGGAATGCAGTTTTTTGTAGGCTGGAAAGGTGAATAAAGCTAGGGAACATTTTGGTGACCATTTCGAATAAGTTATCAATCTCTTTTGGTGCTATAATGGGGGCAGTGACAAATAAAGTGCATTTCATCCTCCACCGCACTTCCTGTACAATATTTACATAATTATTCTGTCGTTTACAGACAATTGTTTGTATCTACCGTTTTCTATTTCTAATGTATGTGCGCTAACTCTAAGCTGATAGCGGAAATTTAACCATCTCATGCTAATGGCATATTTCGAGGGAACGTAAACACGAATCCAGAAGCTGGGTTTCGATCCACAAATTCTGTACTCGTAGGAAATCTGGGTCTGTTTTGGGTTATCTGTTAAAAGGTGAATGAATGAATGAAGACCTTAATTGTACAAACAAACCCATTGGGTTAGGTTCCAAGGAATAACCTGAATACACGTATGTATACACAATAAGGTCGATCTAGCACTAGCACTTAAACAGTCTGTTACATAATTTCGACTTCTCCTCGCTTCTCTGTGAAATCAAAACTCCTTGGTGAAATGTTGAAAAGATAAGAACATACAAGTTTAAAGATCGGGGGTTAACGTTTCTCTAAGTTCATTAAAATCTGAATTTGTCTGTATTACTTTGGTGTGTAAAGTGGGGAAACATCGATGTTATCAGTGTATAAAGTTCAATTCTCGCACTGTTGTACAAACTACATTCTACTACAAAATGAAGTTCATCTTCTATTCTATCTAAATTGCAGTATCGACAAATACGTTGTTCCAGAGGAGTGCGGCTATGTCGACCGGTCTCAATATGTAGTTTAAGCGATGCCTTGAGTTTTTTTAAGCCGAGCTTCCCTTCCTCACACTGTAGTATACATGAGGGGGAGGGGGCCAAAGTCATAGACAGAGAGGACAATAGAAGAACATGCTGGATCAAGGAGGCAGTCTGGATCAGAAAGTCAGTCCCTGTGATAAACCGGGACGAGGGGGGATATAAACTAAGCCACGTTTGGGACAGTGTTCTCGTCGCAAAAGCGCCACCTACATCGGCTACATATAGCGGCGAGATACAGTACTCCAGTCAGAAGCTCTGAAGAAGGTGTCTGATAGACACCGAAACGTCAGCAAGGTGAGACATTTTGGTTGTGAAAAAAGAAATAACTGATCCTGTAGTATACATGGTTGTGAAAGACTCACCCTAGTTCATGCGCGGTTGTGCATGTAGCCTCACACGTGTGACAGCACTTACCTAGAAGGCGGAATGTTGAAGAGGATGTTCTGTTCCTGTGAGATCACGAACTGACTCACGAACTCACACTGGAAACTCTTGCTGAAGGGCGTTCCTCTCACAGCGCCGTTATCTTGCACTACCGGACTGCCGATGGCCTCGTTACTGAAGATCAGTTTGTCGCCTGACGACTATGAAAACAAGGAGAGATGCAAATAACCTTACAAACAAATAGAGAGCCTCTCTCATATTCCAGGAGTTTGACGGTATTTATCGTCACATGCTCCACCTCAGCACTTATTGTAATACCGATCCCCTCATCCATTCTGTTTTTCCCGTGAGTGTTCCTTATGCGTTATGTTGGTCACAACCCACCGTGCTGCTTTTTGTCCGTAGGTTTTTTGGGAGGCCACGTCTGCTACGTTTTTCTGAAAACGTGCGTTGTACGCTCATAGGCTGCACGGGGCACGCGCGTCGCCCGTACTCGCAAATACGGGTGGTGACGCCGCAGACCGCACGCATGAAAAGTTTTACATGCAATTTAAGTTCTACGGCGTGTCTGTGTGCTTCCAAATCCGTAGGATTCCGTACGGAGGCGGAACTCACCACGCACGGATGCCCTACGTTTGCCCACGTTTGTGCACGTAGACAGCACGCAGAAGCACGTACGGCGGGTTGTGACCGTCGCTTTACATTGTCGGAGCCGGACATGTGGTCGAAACAGCGTACCACCAGGATCCTCCTGAGACATCTGCTGTCGCCTCCTGCCTCCCGTGTGGCAGCTACTTTGCGCCGAGTCCGTTGGTACGGACACGTCCTACGACTCCCTCCCGACCACCCTACACCGTACACGGGCTATCCTGAACTTATCCTGTCCGCTGGGTGGAAGAGACCACGGGGGGCCCCCCGTACCCGCTGGATGGACGTCCTGGCCAAAGACCTGGCACTGGGCAACAGCACCCCAGATGAAGCGCAGGGGCTCGCCCAGAAGATCTCCCAGAACAGACAAAAATGGAGAGAGCTGGTTCGCCTGGCAGGCTCGACGCACATCGCGCAAGAGGAGTGAGTGAGTTCCCTACATTCCAGCTGTCTACTTACTTCCTGGATCGTCCCGCATTCCTGTAGACCTGTCCCAAGAGTCACCTCGGTCTCGGTGTATGTCGCACGGCAGGTGTCGTTCAACAGGTGCATGGTGTCCACATCTACCCCTGTAAGCGCTGCTCTAGGGAAGGTCACGCTCATGTGGTCCTGACGACAGTCCACGGTCACGATAACTTCAGCTGAAAAAATCATGCAAGTATCTCAGTCAGTATATGATGTCCCTGACAGCCACAGGGCACAGTCAATCCAGTCAGATATAGAGGGCCTGCCAATATTATTATTATATCCACAATGACCAGTTCTCACATCCATGTCAGAAACTCAGTGAGGCGTGTTTTCTGCTGCATTCCATTTCATTAGGATATATAGGCAGCTGTAGACTTTCTAACTACATGTACGCCTCACTCCACCAATACTCAGGTAGCTTACTATATGTTCATGTAAACGTCTCTCTATCTGTGCTATTGCACCGACCTACCTGTCGTCTCTGTCCCACTGATCTCTCCTATTTGCTCGTCGTTCTCTCCAAACGCAGTCAGGGTGAAGTTGTACTCTGTACCCGCCCACAGTCCGCGTACGGTGACCGTGGTGTCGTTCGGTGCTGGCGGGGGAGACAGGTCCAGGTACGAAGTCCCGGCATGGCGGTAACGGAGTCCGTATCGTGTTATATCCAGGTCAGCAGACGCCGTCCAGGACAGGGTCATTTGGTCTATCCCGATCTCGGAAAAGGTCAAGTCAGACAATTCCGTATCGGTAGCTGGAAAGCATATGTTTTTTTAGTCACTCAATGCCCGCATGCTACTAAAGGAACAAACAAATAAACAGCCAGTGGCTTACAAAATTCGCCTGGAAACAGTAATTTGTTTTGTTTGGAGCATCTCTTGGACGGTTTGCTACATTTTCAATCTGTGTATTCATGGGACAAAAGAAGCTTTTTTTAATAAGTTAATAAGCGCCGTCCAGGAACCTAGTACGTATGCTAGTTTCTCTTACCTAAGAGTTCATACAAGTTCAGCTCTGTAGGAGTTGGCTGATAGCCCGAGTGAGTCTGCGTGATCAGCAGCCTCCAGTACCGCGCTGTTCCCTGGAACCCGAAGAACTCCTGGCGCTGGCTCGTCCCTCCCTGCACGCCAGTAACGGTCACGACGTCCTGCCAGATGTACGGGCTAGCAGAAAGCGACTTTTGCAGCGTGAAGACTGCGATGTCATGTGTGGTGTCTCCAAAGTTGTTGACTGCGATGCCGATCAGAGTTTTAGACTCTGTGAGGTCCAGTGTGATGTACCAGTTGTTGTGGTAACGCGAGGTACCTTGTGGGTTCCAGTAGGTCTCGTTGTCCCCATCGAAGACTTTGGCGGCATCGTAGGTGACTCCGCCGCTGACATACGGTGTGCCAGCGGAGCCCACAACCCATGACGGATCTTGCTCCAGCTCTCGTGGAACTATATGTATAAAATATTTGTAGACCATCACTGTGCGAATGGGGGTAATTTCCGGACATATTCGAAGTTCAAATATTCCTAGACATGTTGCATATTGGGACTGTGTCCGTCCGGAAAAGAGGTTCGATACTTAACGTATCCAGAAATATCCTAAGTCAGGAATTGTTTTGTTGCTTGTCCGGACATATACGACATTCATATTTTTACAGATTCGTATCATTGGCGTTTCCTGCTACCGAATACATGATACGTCTCATATTTCTGGCATATCCAAGGTTAACATATTCCAGAAATGAACACTGTGCAAAATGGGGTGATTTCCGGACAAATTCGAAGTTCAAATTTTTCCTGGACATGTTGCATATTGTGTCCGGAAAAGAGGTTTGATACTTAACATATCCAGAAATATCCTAAGTCAAGAATTGCTTTGTTGCGTATCCGGACATGTACAACTTTTATATTTTTACAGATACGTGTCAGCGGCGTTTCTTGTTTCCGGATACATGATACGTTTCATATCTCGGAGATATCCAAGGTTGATATATTCCAGGTATGAATTTTGGGCAAATTAGGAGTTGACACGTAGAATGATATGCCACATTTCTGGAACATTCTATGCGAAATTTTGATATTTAGTATATCGTAAAATATCATAAGTCAGGGATTGTTTCGGCACGTGTCCGGACAGATGAAAGTTTAATGTTTTTCCATGAATACGAGTTATGGACGTTTCTTTCTTCCGAATTCATGCTCACTAGCTATATTCTAGGAATCGGTTTTTGGACAGATTCCGAGTCAACAAATTACTAGTACTAGTATGTACATTACATGTCACATATTCCCGCGCAATTAAGTTGTGCGCTATGCGAAAGGAACTGTTGCGTATGGGAAAAAAATAAGACTTTCCTTGTTTGTCTAATACGCGTCAGGCTTTTTTCCACTTTTGTATGTGTGTTTTGTTTCGTATACGGACATAAATGTGGCACAATAATATGTGGAGACACGTACCTCCATAGACCTGTACCTCACATAGGGTGAGAATATCCGTTCTGGGGAGTGAGATGCCGACATATCGGCCCCTCAGACCGTCACAGTCCACTGTGATCCTCTGTTGCCCTGATGTCACGGCGTGGTCCCCGCCGCATTGTGGGTTGGACGTCACGTTGGAAGAGTCGCCGACGTGAACCCGGAAGTTGTTCAGTCTCTCCTGGCAGCAGTCTTGTCGGTTGAAGACGACGACGCTGCCGATGGCTAGTGATCTGCCCAAGTCTACACGCCACCAGGGCATGTTTTCGTTGTGAGTGTGAGTGCAGGACCCTACATAATAATTCCCGTGAGTGTTGCCGTCCACTGCCCGTTCGGCCCCTCCACTACCCGTACTTGACTGTGCTGTGGGTTTCCCCAAGGCGAGATTAACACCTGCGAAAAAAAAGTGACGACATGTAATGAAGACAAGCTGTGATGGATAATTATAATACAAGGAATGGTACAGTATTGTGTGACAAGAGGATCTGCTTAACCTCAACCTCTTGTCTTTATCTAAAGATGTAAAATCTGACAACTATTCTATTTGTAAATTGCAGCTATTTTAGCCCTGATTATTACCTCCGGGGAAGGAGATATCCTTCCGCGGAAAAGTTTTACAATCGTTTGAACAATTTCTGTCAGCAGCTGTTTCTCGCGATCGGCTGGACGGATTTATCTGGGGTTCGTTGTACGTATTGCTATTGGGCTGCAGATGATGCAGAACGTTTTTGTTTAATTGCATATGTGTTTATGGGCGTCGAAATAAAAGGTGTTTAAGTGCTCCGGACATCCCCGCCGTGCTGAAAATGGTAATTTCCATGTTGTTAAGGATTGGGGCGAGTGCAGTTTTGGGTCTAACCATTCAAAAATGAGAAAACGGAGGGGTGTCTGGTTCCGATATGAATTTTGTTTCCGATCGACTGCAGGCGCCGGAAGGTTGTTGGTGATTTATGTTTAAATGGTAGACGCTAGGGTCTTTCTGGCGAAGTCTGTAGCAGTAAGTGACGATGATAGTTAACGTTATTTTAGATCGGTGATTTATGTTTAAAATGTTCAGAACTGATTTATTTATTTTTTATCGAGTCATTATTGTTAACGTTGTTTTCTATTGTTGCACAATGTTACAATTTGGTTGTCATTTTGTGTTTTACCGATTGTTCTTGCGGTCGGCTATTATATGACGGCGCGGGATCTCGGAGCGGGAAAGGTGGCGCTGGTTGACGGCGCGTGTTTTTGGTGTGGCTCACGGCGTGGGTGACTGTGTGGGTGACGGTTCTTGTGGTCGGGTATTATAGGACGGCGCGGGATCTCGGCGCGGGAAAGGTGGCGCTGGTTGACGGCGCGTGTTTTTGGTGTGGCTCACGGCGTGGGTGACGGTTCAGGTTAAACATATTACACACATAACTTCTATACTAGACACAAAGAAATAACCTAAACCCATAGGTTGTTGCACAATGTAATAATTTTTTGGTTGACATTTTGTGGTAGGCTAAGCAGATATTGATGATAATTTTCGTTTGGTGTGCATGTTGTTTTTGACCGAGCGGTTTTGTGGTAGGTTAAATGGAAGTTGAATATTATTTTGTGTGTTGTGATGATGACAACAAAGATGTGCAGGTTATGAGTTTCATTGGAATATTTTGATATGTGTTGATATTATAATTACCTCCGGGGAAGGAGATATCTTTCCACGGGATCGAAGGTTTTCCAATTGAAATGTTAGCGCATTATTTGCATGGTAAAGTTTAATTTTTGTTTATGGATGACGGTTAGTTCGGTCGACGGCGCAGGTTGATGGCACGATATGACGGCGCGGGGTGACGGCGTTGGTCGACGGCGCGTGTTTACGTTGTCGTTGTGGTTAACGGCGTGGGTGACGGTTCAGGTTGACGGCTCAGGTTGATGGTAACGCCTTAACGCAATATTACTTCATATTTACCTTCGATCGAAGGCTAGGCTATGCCTTCGGAGAAGGGTATAAAATCGCTTTTGCACTGTTTGGCACATAATGCACGATAACTCTCGAAGGCAAGGTCCGATATTCACGATTTTTGGCAGGCAGGTTGTCTTTGTGGTGGTCATTGTCAAGGCCAAAAATGGGTTTCGTGGGGGGTTCCTACGTGACTGTAGTTGACCTTGTTTTTTCCTTGTGTACAAGATATCTCGAGTATCCTTAAATGGATGTTCATGATTTTCAGTGGGCAAGTTACCGTTGAGAATGCCGAGGTCAAGTTCAAAGATGGGCCCGTGGGGGTTTCTACGTCACTGCAGTTGACCTTTGTTACTTGTGTTTTGTCTTGTGTACAAGATAAGTCGAGAATCTTTAAACGGATGTTCATGTTTGATAGTTGGCAAGTTACCATTGAAGTTCCTGAGGTCGAGTTCGGAGATGGGCCTCGTGGGATGTTCCCATGTCATTGTATTTGACCTTTTGTGTTGTTCATAACATTGTAGTCAGCATAACTTCAGAATGTCTTTATGGATTGTGATGATATTTGGTCTTTGGAAGACAAAGGTCAAGGTCAAATATTGGCCTCCTGGTGGCCGACATTGGTACTGCAGCAAAACTTCCGGTTTTTGTCATGGACATGCTATGTCTTGACTTTTTGGTGACTGATACCTTTTCCTGCCAGTAATAAGTGGTGTCGGTTTGGTCCCCCTAGCTGCTTGTTCTGGAACTGCAGGAAGGTTTCTGGCGGAAACTTTCAAATTATGCAAATGATGACTTCATTTGCGTAATTAATAAGGAATTTCTGTAATTCCAGTGTTTTACATCATGGGACTTTGATATTTTTGGTATCTCGGTAGCTTAAGTGATGCTTGACCTAGTTTGTTGGAAAGTTATCAAATCACGATCTAATTTACATAATTAATGACAAAAGTCTATATATTTGCTGCGTTCCATGATAGAACATATTTAAATGGTGGCATATGTAATCAAGAGGTAGAGATATTCATTATGTAAATTGTAACTTGACCCTCAAACACCCGAACTTTTTTTGTGACGGTAATGACCGAACGGGGTCCAAATGGACCCCATTTTGTTTCTTTCAAATGTTATTAGTTTTTTGCATTCTTTCAGTGATCTTTGTACATAATATTATATTGGTTAAACATACCAAGAGGTATATTTTGGCATGATTAAGTGCAAAATATTGCAACTCATTATCATAATTTATGCAAAAAAAGGATGAGGCCTGCAGGCATGAACATGGGGTTGACCTTTGACCTCATATTATGGTCAAATGTCATAACCTCTGAAAACCTGATGAAATAACTCCTGAGGTCGAAGTTACTTGGCAAACTGCATAATATGAAAGCAATAATGCTTCCTTAAAGACATTTCGAGAACATAGACAAACAATTTTGTGTGTAGGAAAGGAGAAATATGGCTGGGGTCCGTTTGGACCCCAGACGTCTTACATCAGACTTCCCGTTGTTATTCTTACAAAATTGTGCCGATCTCCAAAAAACATTTAAGAGAAGTTGAAGAAGACGTTTATCGACAAAGTCACGAGAGGAATTTTTTTTTGAATCAAAAATGTTCAAATAGCACATAAAAATATACGCCTGGGGTCCAAATGGACCCCGTTCGGGTGTTTGAGGGTTAATTTGATTAATTAAGAGTTATCTATATGTCATTCATAGTGCAGTTGACCTTTTGTTTCCCATCTTCTGTGCAGTACATTGATTTATGCCCACATGGATAGCTAGAAAAGATGTCCTGTTTATTTTAACATCAGAACTCTTCTGGAATTGGCCAAAGTGGTGGTGAATCTGCCTTTTTGGATATAACTGTTGATAAGGAATCCCACAGAAGTTGGTAAAACATGCCTGATGCCCTATTACAAAGTCATCAGTGTCATGCGTGTAATGCTTTCAAGAACACAGGCTCTCTTTATTCCCCAGGACACCATCTACTATAAATAAACTCCTGTCGTCCCAAGAATGACCCTCTCTGGCCGGCTACCTTCTCTGGCCAATTAATACCCTTTTTAGGCCGATTTCTACGATTTATTCAGCCCGCAAAAGAAGTCTGGTGGAGACTAGATACTGTTTGGCTATGTCCGTTTGGTTCCGGGATACTGTTTGGTAGCCCATATGGTGTACATTTTACCCTTCCAATGTTGGCTTCTCAATTTCACCTCCACATGATCATGACCCATAGGAAGACTCCTTACTACAATGACAACCCAAAGTGTTTTTCCTAACGTACGCCCGATTATGCATTGAGTTCTCAGCTAACATGCCTTTCTTCTGATGGCCCAAGAAAGTTTCAAACCTGCCCATTCACTCAGGTCATGCCAAGTTATTTTTTCATACTAGATCACACAGTATACAGTCTCTTTGCCCGATAGAAACAAAATTTGTGACGTGGTTCAAATCACCGTAACATACAGTATGCACAAATAACACAAATGCATGAATGTTTTGAGGCCAACTTTGGAGGAAATACTCCAACGCCAGATGTGCCACACTCTGAGGACACCGAGGTGTCAATTAGCAGCGGTTAATGCGAGTTGTTGATAGGTAATGTCAGCTCCCTGCCGGTAAGTTGTTATTTTAACCTACATCTGTAGTAACGTTACATAAAACGACCGAGAAGGAGCAAATGTTCTCACAAAATGTCAAATTGCACTTACCCACTACCTACTAGAGACTCCAAACTTGAAACCCTCAATCTAAACCCCTTGACCTATCCACAATGAAAAAAGAGGATTGCATTTCGACAACTTGAACTACATTTGTACTGACAAACTAACCAACAATCACCAAAAGCCCACTACAGCAACGTACAGACCTCCCACTCCCACCAAGCATCACTTAAGCTACCGAGATACCAAAAATAACAACAATCCGTCAACCGGTTCTTGAGCTATCCTACTTCAAATATTTTCAAACCAAGGAGGTTATACTGTATAACCTCCTTGTTCAAACAAATGCCTCTGCATTTCCCAAACAAGCTGCTACGGGGCCCAAATTATGAAGAAATGCTAGGCTAGCCCTCTTTGTTTAAGATAAGACTGTCACGTTTGTTTGTTTATTTATTTGCACAACAGTAATAAAATAAACATAATAGAATAATAAAGGGTTAATGCACTGCCCCGAGTTGTATATGGTGTCATAACTGCATGAGCAGCTGCCATAACCACCGAATAAACCACCGTGTGAGCGAAGCGAACGAGGTGGTTTATGAGGTGGTTATGGCAGCTGCCCATGCAGTTATGACACCATATACAACGAGGAAAAGGCAGTGCATTAAAATTATTATCATATAGCCTATCCAAACTGTCAATCAACACAATTCCTGTTTGAAATACAACAGCTTTAATATATATACATACATAAAAATACATTCGAATATATTATACGCTTTAAAACAAATATGGATAATTTCATTTAATGCAAATTGTAGTTTAAATGAAGCTAAACAAAAAAGTTTATTGGACAGAAAAATGCTACAAAGGTTTACAGAAAGAGTCGCATGCCCCTATACCCTATAACATAATGGTATCAGCCATAACACGACATGTGCTGTTATTCCGCCATAACACCACATGTGCTGTTATCGGGAAATAACAGCACGGGTATCCGGGCCTCTGATTGGTCCACGCCGTCCGGCTATATGATAATAATAAATAAAACGTGCAGGAGGAGGGAAAAAGCTTATAAAGCTTATACTAAGCCCTCCTCCTCTATACTAACCCAAAGTAAACAAAATTGAAATGAAATAATACATATACATAAGGTATTGTTAGCAAAATAATTCAAACATAGGCAAAATGATACAATAACAATAATGAAACAATGGTATGCATAAATTGAGATGAAATGAAATTGATATGAAATAATACATAAGGAATTGTTAGCAAAAAAATGCGAATATAGGCAAAATGATACAATAACGATAATGAGACAATTATTGGTATACATAAAATAAAAGTTCTATAAGTATAACTGAGAATAAGGATCTAATACAAGGGGCTGGGGTGGTTTATAAGATGGGCTTTCAGGGTATTTTTAAAAGTCAGAAAAGAAGAGATTCATTGGATTGAAAATATGATCAGAAGATATAATTGCAAGTGAGTATCTAATTTCCATAATCAATGTGAAACATTCATAATTTGTCAGTCAGAAAGGTTACCATCATTGATCGAAGGCATGGGTTCGTGGAATTCTAGTTTATTTTTGTTCAATTACATATGTGTTTATGGGCGTCGAAATAAAAGGTGTTTAAGTGGTCCGGACACCCCCGCAGTGTTGAAAATGGTATCATTGATTGATTTCCCTGTTGTTAAGAATTGGGGCGAGGGCACTGCTGGGTCTTAGCATTCAAAAATGGGTCAAACAGAGGGGTGTCTGGTCCCGATAAAAATTTTGGGTGACGGCGCAACAATGACGGCGCGGGATGACGGCGGGGGTAATGTCGCGGGTGACGGTGCAGGCTGTCAGACACGTTAATCAACAGTCCATACCGAACCAACCGTCAGTAGCCATCAAACACATACAAACATATTACGCACATAACTTTCATACTACACACAAACAAATAACCTAAACCTATAGAACACAAAAAAAAACCCGGAGGTTTGAAATCTACGATTTCCCTTGTTACTTTTTGTAGTCGCTTTAGCTTTAAAACTTGCAGATTACTAACATTCTTTCAGAAATCTCCTATTATCCACTACAATTGACAGGTGGATATAATGAGTCTCACTGATAACTTATTATTATATATTATATATATGCCTGTTAAAGAAATCATAGACAATATTGACCAAGGCCTAAGTGACTCCGTGATTGAAAATATAAATAAACAGCTAATATGGGACATCTGTTAGGGTTGGAATAAAAGTTTCTCGGTTAGTTATGGGAAGCAAAAAGCTCAGGAGAGACGATCCAATCAAAACAAAATTCAAGAAGATTTAAAAAAAGCTAAAAAAAACTGGCTTCTGACCCAAATAATCTAACTTTTCAGAAACGGGTACACAATACAAAAAGCTTATTTTGAAGCGTTGGTGGGCAAATCCGCTCAAAAGTTAAATCAATAGAATAAGGAGAAAGAAACACAGCATTTTTTCTTCCGCTTCAGAAAGCACATGCCTCACATAATTTAATCACAAGCCTCATGGCACACGATATTTCCATAATAACTGATCAAGACAAATTATTGGAGCAACAAGTTGGTTATCATAGAAAATTGTATAGTAGTAAAGAAGATTTTGACCGAGCTCGAGAAAAATTTGATGACTTTATTGCAGATGAACATTTCCGACGCTGAAAGAAACGCATAAAAGTCATGTGAAGGGTTGTTTACCATGACGGAATACGCAGCTGCTCTACATGCGATGAATAATTGCATCCCTGGCCTAGATGGCCTTACAACTGACTTTTATAAGGTGTTTTTGAGCAGGATAAAAGTTCTTGTGTCAAGCACTCTAAAATATACTACAAAAAGCTGTTAAACCTATTTCGCAAAGCTTTTGGGAGAAACGTCTTGCACATTTCGATTTCCAAGTTAATTCGTGGAAATCTATATGGAAAGCTACGTTTCTGATTACTAAAGAACAAAAATTGCGCTCATTACAATTGAAGATTATTCACATAATATATATTCCACAAGGGTCATACTTTAAAAACAAGGAATTGTAACAAACAATATATATATATAACATTTGAACATTTCTTTTTTAAATGTGTAGATATCAAACCTCTATGGTCTGAAATTGAAAAGTGTTTTCTTTCTGATATGGCTACACGATCATGTAAACTATACAAGTTTACATGTAATTTTAGGATACCATCTTTCTGATGTATGTAAGATTTGAATACATCAATGAGTTGACATTGGTTGGGAAAATACAATCTGTAAGTTTAAATATGAAACTGGTTACATGGGTATAGTCTCACTGAATGCTTATTAAGAAACATATGAATTGCTGTATACTCATCGATGGCCTAAAATGTTACTAGGCACCCACGTACCTGTATTTTGTGAACAACAGCAAAGTTTGAAAAAACATCGAAATAATGTTTAAAAAGAAAAACTTACCCTGGCTTGTCACGCAGGTGCTTATAAGGACTAGGACAAGCAGTCCCAAGGGTAACGACACATGCGGGTCCATCCTGTCTCCGGATGTTTAGTAGGTCACCTGGGATAAAGGTAGTAAGAAGTTGGAATCAGTACCTGAAACATCCGTCAATTTTACCAGTTTACCTGAGAGCATGCTTGCTGCAACGGATGATGTTATTCCATGTCTCTATTAGGCCACACCAATCCATTTTATGGATGACACCCTCTGGAGACCCTACATCTAATGCAAGAGCGCGATCGCGAAAAAACAAGAAGGCCCGAAAAAAACAGGATGCCTGGATCTCAAATGTACTAAGGGTCGACAAATGCCAGGACACAAATCGAATGAGCAAACACAGTGTCATGAGAAACAAAGTTTGATGTTTGATCTTTTATCCAAAATCCGAGATTAGACATATTCTAATTTATTCTTCCTATATTCATTAAAAGCAGAAATAGTGCATTATCATGACTAATATACATCAACACAACACACACATACATAAGAAAAATCGGCTCCAGTGCGGGCAAAAGGACAGTAAACCGCGATATTTTCACGGTCAGGCATTAGAAATCTAAAACAAAATCCGCCCCAGTGCGGACAAAAAGTACAGTAAACCGCGATATGCCCACGGTCAGGCATTAGAAATCTAAAACAAAATCGGCCCCAGTGCGGACAAAAAGTACAACAAACCGCGATATTTTCACGGTCAGGCATTAGAAATCTAAAACAAAATCGGCCCCAGTGCGGACAAAAAGTACAGTAAACCGCAATATTTTTCACGGTCGGGCATTAGAAATCTAAAACAAAATCGGCCCCAGTGCGGGCAAAATGTACAGCAAACCGCGATATTTTCACGGTCAGGAATTAGAAATCTAAAACAAAATCGGCCCCAGTGCGGGCAAAAGGAACAGTTAACCGCGATATTTTGACGGTCAGGCATTAGAAATTAAAAACAAAACCGGCCCCACTTTGGTAAAAAAGTACAGTTAACCGCGATATGCCCACGGTCGGGCATTAGAAACTAAAAACAAAATCGGCCCCAGTGCGGACAAAAAGTACAGCAAACCGCGATATTTTCACGGTCGGACATTAGAAATCTAAACCAAAATCGGCCCCAGTGCGGACAAAAAATACAGTAAACCGCGATATGCTTACGGTCAGGCATTAGAAATTAAATGACAATGACAATGAACTTTATTGCATATCCACGCCCTACATGGGCCAAATGCACTAAGCTGGATAACTATAGGTACAGGTATAGAGGAAACAAGTGTTATACTTCTGTGTAGGTACAGGTATAGAAGAAACAAGTGTTATACTTCTGTGCTATAATTATAGGTACAGGTATAGAAGTAACAAGTGTTATAATTTTGTGCTACGTCTCTAACTACAGAATCTATCTACATGATCTCCTCTCTCTTTTTAAAACATGTATGAACAAATTTACATAGCTTTTCATTAACATCGTAGTGCGTGGATGTCATAATATATTTGAACAGTTCTGCTTTTTACATGTATATTTCTTCTCTAACTCTAAGGAATTGATAAAGGATTTCCGCATTAAAAACAAAATTGGCCCCGGCCAGTGCGGGCAAAAAGTAATTTAAAAACAAACCGCGATATTTTCACGATCGGGCATTAGAATTTAAAAACAAAATCGGTCCCAATGCGGACAAAAAGTACAGCAAACCGCGATATTTTCACGGTCGGGCATTAGAAATTAAAAAAACAAAATCGGCCTTGGGCGGGCAAAAAGTACAGCAAACCGCGATATTTTCACGGTCAGGCATTAGAAATTAAAACAAAATCGGCCCCTGTGCGGGCAAAAAGTACAGCAAACCGCAAAATGTCCACGATCAGGCATTAGAAATTAAAAACAAAATCGGCCCCAGTGCGGACAAAAAGTACAACAAACCGCGATATTTTCACGGTCAGGCATTAAATTAGAAATCTAAAACAAAATCGGCCCCAGTGCGGGCAAAAAGTACAACAAACCGCGATATTTTCACGGTCGGGCATTACAAATCTAAAACAAAATCGGCCCCAGTGCGGGCAAAAAGTACAACAAACCGCGATATTTTCACGGTCAGGCATTAGAAATCTAAAACAAAATCGTCCCCAGTGCGGGCAAAAAGTACAACAAACCGCGATATTTTCACGGTCAGGCATTAGAAATCTAAAACAAAATCGGCCCCAGTGCGGACAAAAAGTACAACAAACCGCGATATTTTCACGGTCGGGCATTAGAAATCTAAAACAAAATCGGCCCCAGTGCGGGCAAAAAGTACAGCAAACCGCGATATTTTCACGGTCAGGCATTAGAAATCTAAAACAAAATCGGCCCCAGTGCGGGCAAAAAGTACAACAAACTGCGATATTTTCACGGTCGGGCATTAGAAATAAAAAACTAAATCGGCCCCAGTTTGGGGAAAAAGTACAACAAACTGCGATATTTTCACGATCAGGAATTAGAAATTAAAAACAAAATCGTCCCCAGTGCGGGGAAAAAGTACAGCAAACCGCGATATTTTCACGGTCAGGCATTAGAAATCTAAAACAAAATCGGCCCCAGTGCGGGCAAAAAGTACAACAAACCGCGATATTTTCACGGTCAGGCATAAGAAATTAAAAACAAAATCGGCCCCTGTGCGGGCAAGAAGTACAACAAACCGCGATATTTTCACGGTCAGGCATTAGAAATCAAAAACAAAATCGGCCCTGTACGGGCAAAAAGTACAACAAACCGCGATATGCCCACGGCTTATATCAGAACAAAATTTGCTTTCTGCGTCTTTAGGACGCAAAACTGAACCAAAAAAAGTTCAAATCTAACATCATTTTGCGGATAAGGCGATAAAATAAAGAAATATAAAAAAGTCCACATGTGACTTACAGTTGGGGGTCGAGCCCGTGAAGTCGGAAATGTTCAGGCGATGTACTACAACTGGCGTCGGTCGGATATCTCGCGCTCCGCCGTCCCTTTGGCCTGACGCTGACTGGCGTCGGTCGAATGTCCCTCTGCCCTGACGGTGCGCGCTGTCACACAAGACGAGTCGTCCTCAGGTTTTCCTCCCGCGTCTGACTGTGGCTTATAACGACTCATCCACTCAACATTTGCATTTTTCGGGGAAACGTAAGTATCGGTTGAGAGAGCACCAGACAATTGGCCGTCCAAAGTACGTAAGGTGGATCACATCTAAGATATAGATATAGACGACGGTTGCCAACAACTCTCTCTCGGTTGAGAGAGCACCAGACAATTGGCCGTCCAAAGTGCGTAAGCTGGATCACATCTAAGATATAGATATAGACGGTTGCCAACAACTACATATGCTCCAGAACCAATATTTCAAATAAAATGTTACTACACAATGCATGTCATTCGCAACCTTTGCACGAGGATTCGGTCTGGAAGGTTAAAAACTTGGTATACACGAATCAATCGTCGGCTTTCATAACTTTAGTGACTAAAATATACAAAGTGCGCTCCTCCACGCGTATCCAGAACACTGCCTGGGGATACGTGGATACGTGACAGTAAGCACGTCGGCAGAACGTACTGCGCTTGTTTGAATCCCGTAATGTATTGTGCATAGCCCTTCGGCAGAACGTCTCATATAAGGTTGTATTCGCGAATATAAGGCTAGCATTTCAACAGTAGTTTCCAAATGTTATGTCTGAAAAGATACCCTCTGCAACAGCCAAAATTCTGATGCAACGTTGACCAAAAATCCAACGAAAAACGCGAAAATCCAGGGTTCTGCGCAGGCGCAGTACGTTCTAACGACGCGCTGTAACAGTAAATCCAGAACTGTGCCTGATCGTAACCCATTCCCATACAGGCATAGAACCAGATATGCACGCTCCTGGATACCATAAGGCCCAATTCTTTTGACTTGTAATGTTGGTGATGGCAACCAGTCATGCCTGGTTTGTTAGCCCAGAGGACAAGTCTGACAAGCTTTGGCTGTTGCGCATTTTCGTACAGAGGGTCAGAAACCTGACCGGGGGGAGGGAGGGCAGGTTTCAGCAACTCGACAGGATCGTACATTGACCAATTTCACACTTCCCATAATGCCTTGTAACGGTCACGGATATGGATATGGATAGGGATATGACGTAAGAAGGGGATATGCGTAATGTGATCGTGCGAGTAGGAGAGTCTTAGGTAGAAGGTAGAACGATAGAAGATAAGTCATTTTCTCTAATTCCACCAAAAAAATGCAATTACGGCATGCGCTTTATACTAGATAAATAACTCAAAAACAATATAGTTGACCAGTTTGTCGGTAGAACTTGTTGGAAATATTACCTCGAGGAAGGGGGAGGGTGGTGGTCCGTGACCGTTACTAGGCATTATGGGAAGTGTGAAAATGGTGAATTCCCGCGTTATAGCTTTGGGCAGAGGGACGAACCTCTCTGTCATCCCTTTTGGTGATTTTACGATTATAGTAAATACTAGTAATATATCTACCTTTTGTCAATTTATCTTTGTAATCGGAGGACAGAGCTTATAAATGGAGGAGGATAGTTGACCAACTCATGGTGCAAATGTGACCCTTGTCCTAAAACGAGGTCAAGGGATAGGTGAGGTGAGGCATTGTAAGTATGACTGCCACCGAGGGAGCTTGCCGGAAAGAGAAAGTTTCGCCGCCCAACGGCGAAACCTTCTCTTCTCGGCAAACTCCCTCGGCGGCAAACCCGTCCCTCCGTGGCATAACTCGCGTCGCTCTCCGAAAAAATAATTAATGCCGTCACCTCACAAGTCTGCTAGCCTGTGTATACAAGCTCTCGGCTGGAGGTTAATGACCCCCACCCCCAATTTTTTTGGGGGGCGGCAACCTAGGGCGGCGGCCGCCAGGAGCGCGATTTAGTCAGGCTAACAAGTCTGCGAAGGAGACTAGCATGGCACTGCCATGATGTCATGATTTTGAGGAAGCCTTGATACCCTCCACTACCTGAGTGTATAGTGAACGAGCCCCGGGTTGACAGAGAGTAGGGCAGACAGGTTTCCCCAAGGGTTCCCATAAATGTGGGCATGTCAACAAACAGAGCTGGGAGATATTCCTGTGGACATTCCATGCCTGTGGACAAAATTCCTGTACGATTCCTAGAAATCTTGTAAATTGCACACAATACTGTACCATTAGGCTCCTCCCTGAGACGTCGCCAAAAATTCCAAACACCATCTCATTGGTAGGGAGTAATTTAATTACAGACACCAGACTCTTTGTAATATCACGGCAGCAGTCCAAGGACACCGGATGGGTGGATATCAGGAGCATTGACCGGTCGATATTCTTTTCATGTTTTCTTTCGTGTCGTGCGCTGAAGTAATTACTTCGGGAACATTAACCCATTCCTTGCGTCTTTGGGCGAGAGGTTGTTTGTTCAGATATTGCCAGGGGCGCCGCCCAAGGATTCCGCCACGATTTTACCATAAATGGTCAACATGAAACCGGCCAAACCGCGATGTCGGGTAAGGGTAACTCACATTCCTCACCAGTGCCCCCCCCCCGAAAACTATGATGCGACGCCCCCTTAAAATCATGATGAAATTCTAGTGTATTTTCTCTAGATGTAAGAACAGCCAGCAAACAGTTCGATTTCTACCTTCAATCCTGTAATTACTTTTACCCGGGAACATTTTACCCATCCCCTGTGCTTTAGATGACATGTTCTTCGTTCAGATAATTTGCCAGGTGCGCCGAGGTGAAGGACCGGCAAATGTCAGCTCTAGCTTTTCCCCGAAATTTGCCTTCAGACGTTGCCACGTTTTACCATAAATGGTCAGCATCTCAGGTTTTCTTTTGTCGCGCCGTGCAATCCTATAATTACTTCGGGAACATTTTACCCACCCCCTGTGTTTTATTAGATGACATGTTCTTCGTTCAGATAATTTGCCAGGTGCGCCAAAGTGAAGGACCGGCAAATGTCAGCTCTAGCTTTTCCCCGAAATTTGCCTTCAGACGTTGCCATAAATGGTCAGCATCTCAGGTTTTCTTTTGTCGCGCCGTGCAATCCTATAATTACTTCGGGAACATTTTACCCACCCCCTGTGCTTTAGGTGACATGTTCTTTGTTCAGATAATTTGCCAGGCGCGCCAAGGTTCGGGTGGGCAAATGTCAGCTCTAGCTTTTCCCCGAAATTTGCCATCAGACAGCTACGTTTTACCATAAATGGTCAGCATCGCAGGTTTTCTTTTGTCGCGCCCTGCAATCCTGTAATTACTTCGGGAACATTTTACCCACCCCCTGTGCTTTAGGTGACTTGTTCTTTGTTCAGATAATTTGCCAGGCGCGCCAAGGTTACGGGTGGGCAAATGTCAGCTCTAGCTTTTCCCCGAAATTTGCCATCAGACGTTGCCACGTTTTTACCATAAAATGGTCAACATCTAAAGCTGTACGAAAGGTGAGACGATGCCAAAGCAATTTTTCTGGATTTCATCCAATGTTAGAGAAGATCTAAAAAGCTGTATGTCAAAAAAGTTCACAAAGGCAGTCAAGTGCATGCCCGTAGCCAGGGGGGAGGG
>NW_017802403.1:44064-46193 GCF_001625305.1 Branchiostoma belcheri | reverse complement strand
CCCCCCCCCCCCAAAAGGCTTTCAGATCCACTTTTTGGTCCACTTTTTATCTAAAGGTCCAAGATTTTTCTTTAGATTGACTTATTCGTATCACCAGCGGGGCTGGAATCGTATAAAAACTGCCTACTTTGTCATTGAATAAAAAGTTGTTTTTTTTTAATCCTCTCAAAAACGCAGGAAATGCCATTTCAGATAGAGAACCCCTGGACACCCCCTAGGAAACTCGCGCCTTCGGCGTTTGCTGGACCCTCAAGCACCAGGAAGAACTCCCCATTCAAAATCCTGGCTACGGGCATGAAGTTTATAATTCAAACATGTTTACCTAGCTTGGGTATCTCCCACCAAACAGCCCACCAAGGTTGGCCCAAGTTCGAGAATGGCCTGACCAGTTTGAAGCTGTGCCTACCTTTCTATACGAATCAAATCGAACTTAAGCTAGATTTGATTTCAATTCGGCAGACTTTGGCAACTTGGGTTTGGTTCACTTGGGTTTAGACACCATCCTTATACTGAGTCCATTTTAACCGTCACTCTTGATGTTAATGTCAATGACCGAGAGACGGGCCCGTATTTTGCACACGGCACCACCGGTAGCTCGACAGCCCTTCAACTCGTGCAGACAACTAGACTTTGTAAGCGATCTGTTCATGCATGAAATAAGGTCTCGGTTAGAAAAGACGGGATCCGACCAAGCCTTGATGAGCCGCCAACACACAAAGGGTCAAAGTGGCTCAAAATGGCCGTGTCTTAGTCTCCACTAAACTTCTTTTGCGGGCTGAATACATCGTAGAAATCGGCCTTAAAATGGTATTAATTGGCGAGAGCAAGGAGGTTAACCTCCTTGGCGAGAGAAGGTAGCGGCCGTCGACGATCCAATTGCAATTGGCCCGCCAGAATTTGATCGTCGATGGCCGGCTACCTTCTCTCGCCAATTAATATCCTTTTCGGGCCGATTTCTACGATTGCTTCAGCCGCAAAAGAAGTTTAGTGGAGACTAGCCGTGTGTAGAGCCCTGGTATAAACTGTAAAATATACTATAATGTAAGACGTTCTCTTGAGGTAAATACATGTAGGTAACTGCAGCTATGATCTTCCTCTCTTGTTGGTTTGTATCTTATTTAAAGAACCACAGGTACCTCAACCAGCAAAAGTAAAAACTTGTCAGACACAGTTTATGATGTGTATAACTTATATTAAGAGAACAAATAACTCAACGGACAGTTTACCCAGACACATTACCTACTCTTCCACACTTAGGCAATTCAAAGCTCACTGTAGAATTCTTTTGTCCTGATTTTCATTTTTGTCCCGACTCTACACTAATATCCTTTAGTAACCCTGAGCCTTCCATCTATTCCAACTTGTGTCCACACATTCATGCACGATTTGCTGCTAGGTAGGAATGACTTGTTGAGTTATGGGTTAAAATAGAGATATTTCAACCCATACATTGTAGAATGTGTTCATATAAAACCATTGGACTCACCTATCATGATTGTTCTCAGTTCCCTCTTGAAACAAGTAGCCTTGTCCAAGTCACCGAAAGGCAGTCTATACTTCAGCCATAATCAATACATGAACGTAACTGTCACACAGAGTACATTGTGACTTTCTTATGGTCTTATGTGATAAACTCTCCATAGTGTAGGTCTGTAAGTTTACAGCTTGTTACAGTTACTACAGTTTGTAAACAACGGGCGATGTTAAAAAACATGACGGCAAAACGTGTAAGAAAACCTTGGGAAACAGGTTTCACGCCAGGTGAGTCACATACCTGCACGTACACGTGCATGGATGCCGCCTGCCGGTCCTTTCAGTTAGTGCAGGTAATAATAGAGGAATACCATAGCAGATTGAGTTGCCAAGCTGCCATTGTTTGTCTTTTGGCGTCCACTGATACACATTCCATTTAGGAATAGGGGGGGGGGGCGCGACCTGTTCTGGATACGTCTTTGTTCATCCCAAATGGGTCTCGGGCAAAAGCACCAGTTCTGAGTTGTGGACAAATTTTTGGTTCTCACCATGTCGGGAGGTCCATTGTCACTTCCGTGACCGAAATCCCGTAGAAGATAGCAGATATTTCATATCACAAGGTATAGAATTGCCATCATTCACCATTAACCCTACCT
>NW_017802403.1:22126-44044 GCF_001625305.1 Branchiostoma belcheri | reverse complement strand
CAGTATCCATTTGCCAGACAGTTACCATTTGGGAGATTAGGGCGGTAAGCGGTTGTTTAACCCTACCTAGACCGGGCTTTTTTTGACATGGGGGGACCGGGGGGGGCTCTTTTGACCCCCCCCTAAGAACTCGCGAACGGTATGTCGTATGACCACCAAAGTTTCAGAGAATGGTGTACTAGTGAAAATTTATCATATCTACAATTTTTATGTCGTTATGACGTAATATGACGTCATTATGACGTCATTAATGTGATTTTATTGGCCAAAACCGTCTAAATAGGTTTTTCCCTGAAAACCTCCCTGGTATACGACATAACTTTACCAAAAGTGTTTATGACAGAATATTAGTGTGTACTAGTATGTTGCCCATAGCAACACCGGTGACGTCATAAAATGACGTCATCCATATTTAAGATATCCGCCATCTTGGATCATCAATCTTGAATTTTCAAAAATAGTTTTTTTTTCATGATAAAGCCTAAAATACATTGTAAACATACTAAACACCTTCATTCAAACCTTTTTTGTAAAACGAAATGGAAGTATTGATGAAATTTTAATGAAAAAAAAACGTATATACCTGTTCTAATGATATGGTCCGCCATCTTGGATTTTGGCCAATGACGTCATCAAATTAGCATAAATTATGCATATTTAATGATAAAATTTACATAAAATTATATGGGATGTTATTAATATTAGAAACCATGAGTAACTTGACATAAAACCCATAAAATTCTATTGTTGAAACAAAAAGTACTAAATTTAGCAAAAAATGCCTGTCAGAAACCCGTTGCCATGGCAACACAAAAAATTATTATCTTATTCCAATGATAGAGAATTGTTGCCAACAATATTTTAGGAAAAGTCACCAAGTTTGGTCGTTCTACGGCTAGCCGTTCAGACGCTAGGTGACATCAAAGTTGCCGCGGGCACTTTTAGCCCCCCCCCCCCCCGGTCTAGGTAGGGTTAAGAAATCATAGAATTTTCGCATCAATTATACAAATTATGCCATCATTTGCATAATTGGTATCTGTTGATGTTCCATCTGCCATAGATTACATACATTACATGTATGAAAGTACTAATTTAAAACACTGTAATTATAGAATTTCCTCATTGATTATGTAAATAAAGTCTTCATTTGCATAATTTGCACGTACATCTCTCTCTCAGCTACCTACCTACAAAATGATGAAAATACGTTGTTCCTATCTGGAATTATTGGCTTTTAAAGATTTTGCTCCAAAGTTCCCTGCAGTTCCAGAACAAGCTGCTAGGGGAACCAAACCCACACCACTTATTCCTGACAGGAAAAGCTATATGTGACCAAGAAATCAAGACTATAGCATGTTCAGGACAAAGGTTACAAAAACCGGAAGTTCTGCTGCAGTACCAAGCTCACCCACCAGGAGGCCCATATTTGACATTGACCTTCGACTTCCTAAGACCTACCAGCATACCAAATATCACAATCCATAATGGCGTTATGCAATTATGCTAACTACAAATGTGCGGAAACACACACACACACACACACACACACCAAAAACAATACCTCAATTTTTCATGGAGGTAAATATAAACACACAGACAGACCAACAACAATACCTACATACTTTTTTATGTCGTTAACTGACTGAAGTAACGTAATCCGTGAGTAAGTAGGTTTAGTCCTTGCCGTGAGTAACATGATAGTCAGTGACACACAATCCAAAACAAAACATCGCAGTCCGACCTGTTGTAAACAAAGGTTGACCTATGACCTCCAGCCATTCAGGCGTTTGAAGCCTCGGCTCAGCAGGAGGTCACCAGCACCTCAGCCACTTCCGGGTTACAAAACATCAACCATGGAGAAGGATATTGCCCAGCTAACTGGCAGGTGGAGACAGGACCACTCCCAGGACGAAAACTATGACGAGTTTCTTCGTGAACACGGTAGGTTACCAACCAGCGGAGCTTTGTGTTTAGTCTCCTTTGCAGGCTTCTGACTGGGTGGGAGTTTGATACCATGGTGGGTATAACCAAGGACGTAGAACGTCTGTAGAACGTCATTGGTATAGCCAAGGACGTTCTACTGTGATGGAAAGCTCCTTGGTATAGCCTTCTCTTCCGCCAAGCAGGTTGAAACCTCCTTTCTCCCGCCAATACTAGTACCTTTATTAATATCTGGCAGTATGAATCGTTCTCTCTGACAAAAAAATCGCGGATACGGCAGTACTCAAAACATGAGGCTAATTTTGTGTTGGCAACACACATTTCCTAACCTTCCCGCGACCACCACCCAAGGCCGGCTGAAGTTCGGAAGCAGTCTTAACCAGATTTCGGCCAGACCTACGTTTGTATACAAATTGAGTCGAATTTGAGTTAACTTTGAGTCAAATTTGGGCCCCCAACACCCCTACAGCACTGCTGACCTACTCCCGAACACCAGACAACCACCAGGCAGTCATGGCCGAACCTCTAAAGCATTTTGAGTATAATAATAGGCTGGCACAGCTGCAGCCCGTGAACACTCAGTGGACAGCCGACCTTTAGTCTGAACACAGCCGACCTTATATATATATATTTTTTTAATCCCAACCTACTCCTAACCATGCCAGCGTAACCATGCATGGTTGGGGGCAGTTCGTCGATCACTCAAATGTGTTCGGGAAGACAGATTCGGCTATTATATTTGTGACACCCATTGGCACTGGCAGTGACTGTCACATCCGTCGTACGATATGCTTTGTCGTACTAGGATTTCTAGAGAGACTACGACTGGACTGTCGACATATAGTTGGTTTATTGTTTCAATTGAAAGCAATACACTAAAATACATTGCAGCGACTTGTACATAGTACAAGTCGCTGAATTATGCATATTAGGCAGTTACAAGAAATGAATAAAACACTTAATAAAATCTATAGAAACTACTATACATAGCAAAATAATTAAAATAATTAGACAATAATCATAATAAAAATTACCACACACTGATAGGTTACCTGACGTTGTTCAGAAGTGCAGTAAAGTATGGAATGGGGCTGTTTTTATATCTGTTGGATCTTGCCATCGGAATACAGAGCTGATTATTGCCCTTTAAATTTCTGTTGTGAACATCTTTCCGTAGCGGGGGCAACCAGTTTCTAAACGTCGGCGAATTCAACAGAGATTTGGCAAATTTAAGGCTTAGCGATTCTCGTCTAGTTTTCAAGGTACAGAGGCCAAAATGGGAAAGGGCTTCATCATAACATGAGTATTGAGGGCCTAAAATTATTCTTAGTGCACGTTTCTGTATTCGTTCTAATTTATCGGATTGTTGATGTGTTATATTGGCATTCCATACAGAGGCAGCATATTCAACGGTTGGTCGTATATATAATAAATAGATTTCGCAAAGGTCATTGATGGGAAGGCCGAAACGTTTTAATTTCTTTAACCAGTAGAGCCGTGAGCTTGCTTTTGTCGTAATGACCTCTACGTGCTTATCCCATTTCATATCCGCTGTCAACCACAGTCCAAGTATGCATGCCACTTCTGTATGCTCAAGGACTTTACCATTAAGAAGGATATCGGGGGGAGGAGGAGGGTCGTTAATAAAAGTGATGTTCATTATTTTGCACTTATCTTCATTTAGTGACATATGATTTTCTGACGACCACATTTCAAGTTGATTAACCGATGTTTGCATCGAGGTTGGTACACTTAATAATCTGCTTTCCTTTAAAGTCAGATCATCTACGTATTTCCATCTATCCACAAAAGATTCCATTGCCTCATTTACAAATACTAAAAAGAGAACAGGCCCTAATTTGGTTCCCTGAGGAACTCCTGATGAAATTCTCTCCCAACCAGAAGTTGCGCCTCTGTACCGAACACACTGTGTACGTTCACTGAGAAAATCACTTATCCATGGTACAATAGAAGTACGTACACCACAAGTTAACAGTTTATGGATTAATACTGTATGATCAATTTTATCAAATGCCTTGCTAAAATCAGTTAACAGGACAGTCTGGATAGTTTTAGGGGTGTCGGCGCCAAGAAGTATTGAGTCAACCAAACTAGTGAGGTAGTGAACAGATGATCGCCCCCTTCTACTGCCATATTGGTTAGGGTCAAGAACGTCGCTTATGTCAAGAAGGATCCATTTTGTGATAAAAGATTCAAACGTTTTTATCAAGATAGAAGTGAGTGATATGGGACGCAGATTTTCAACTGTTGCAGGGCTTTTCTTTGGTATGGGTGAAATTATGGCTTCTTTCCACTGTTTGGGTATTCGTCCCTCATCCAAAGAACAGTTGAAAATATGTGCCAATATATCACTCAATTCAACGGCAAAGGTTTTGACAATCTTGGGGGACAGATTATCGGGACCACAGCTTTTTCTTGCATCAATGCGTTTTAAAATTTCGTAGACCTCCCAGGAATGTACTTGTGGTGGTCTGGAAGGAGAAGGTAAGTAAGATGGCAATGATTCAGGATCTAAACATGGAAGTTGGTTAACGATGTCTGAAAAGTGACGGTTGATCACATCAGCAATCTCCTTGTCCGTTAAGGACGTAGCGCTGGGGACGGAAACTGATAAGCTACGCCGAAAATTTAGTATATTTCGTAGATGCATGTGCCACTTAGCTGGGTTCACGGACTGACATGTACACGGGCCCGCGACAACTTTTTAAGTATCAAAACACACGAGTGAACGTTTATGCATGCGGTATTACGGTAAGTCAAGAGTTCAGAGAGCTTGACAGTGGGTTGACAGCACGCGGATTGACAGGTGGATTAACCAAAGGTCAAAAAGTCAAATGTAGGAAATAGGATGAACTGAAGTTGAAGGTTGAGAAGCCCCAACATGCATTCAGGAAGTGAAATATTTTATTATGTTTACCGAAGGAAAGCATATAGTTTTTGCTAAGTTTCTTTCTCCTCCTCCTCTTCCTCTTCTGTTCCAAACACTAACCTCTGACCAGACCAATGACATGATTTGTTGACGTCTATCACCATGGTGACTGGTGTTAGGTTACATAATGTTGCAATTTCATGGTCTGCTCTACTCCTGTCCCCATATACTCGTAGTACATGTATGTGAATGTGTTTGAGTAAAAATTTACTGGGCAGACCATGTCCGAAGGTAAACATTATGCATTTGCTTTGCAAATGTTACTTCTCTAGTTAAATTTTATCATTTATTCATTTGTTTATTCGCCAGGTTTGTCGTGGTTCGGCCGCATGATGGTAAAGCTGTTCAAAATCAGCCCTATAGAAGAGTACATCGTCAACGGAAACCAAATAACCTACCGGCAGTACCATCAGCAGAGGCCGGTGGCTGACATGACTCTTACCATTGGCCAACCACAAAACGTCCACATGGAGGGGTTTGGCCACATGGAGGTAAATAATTATGCTTTTGTTTGAAAACATCGGGGTAGCGAGTGCAAGAAGCCCAGTTATGCTTAGGTCACAATTCCCACACGGGGCCCGACCGGGCAGCTTTTGGGAACGGAAACTACGCTACAGATGATAACAAAACACAGAAAAGTTCTTAATAGCAATCATGGGCTCTATTCCGTTATATTCTTGATATGAATAGTTAATTTTCGTTCGTACAAACAGCCCGGCCTGGCCCCGGTTTGGAAATGTGACCTAAGCATTACAGATTGAATGGCACCCATGCTATCACATGGCAACTTCATTTTTTTTTAAAAGGAAAGTGATGTCGATCAGAGACGCTTAGAATTGACAATGTAAATATAGTGCACAACATCTGTTATGTAATAGTATATTAACCTGACATATAAATCATATTGTAGTAAACGCACGACGACTAGGCCGGATATCCTAGCTTGTTAACGTTTGGCCGCAACATCTGTTATGTAGTAGTATGTTTATCTGAATTGTAACTGACACTGTTAACTGTTACCTGTTCCGAATTGTTTATGTTATTGTTGTGAGGGCTAGCCCTTTATAATAGCCTCCGGCTAGTTGGGCAGTCCTGGCTGCATACATATGTGTTATCAGCCTAATAGATCAAATCAAATCAAATCAAGACAGACGTTATGTACAGTACTTACAGGGTCATTGTACATGTACTGGGGAAATTCTCTTATAGCCCCATCTTATAGGGACTGCGACCCTTTGCAGTAGCGTGCATATGGGGAGAGCGACAACAGCCAGGATTCGAACTCGCAACCTCTTGGTCCAGAGAGTCCCGTATTTATCTGTGCTATGTTCATGAAATGATAGATATATAAAAGGATCTCATACTAGTATTCACGTTATCCTGACTCACGTTGTTTTGATTCTACACACAGACGAGGGTGGATTTGGACGAGTACGGCCGACTTGTGACACGGACGAAGAAGGGAAATAGCGAAATGGTAACCACCGGCCGTATCGACAGCCAAGGACGACTGGAACTGGTAATATTCGTTGTCTTTTCTTGCTCCATGTTTTAAGTATGTTTACCGAAGGAAAACATATTGTTTTTGCTCAGTTACCTTCATCTTCTTCTCCAAACACTAACCTCTGACCTAGCCAATGACCTGATTTGTTGCAATCTTATAGTAGGAGGGATTTAGACTCCTGTTTGACCATATATATGAAAGTATTTGAGTAATAATTAACTGAGCAGACCGTGTGCGAAGGTAAAAATTATGCATTTGCTTTGCCAATGTTACCTTTCTAGTTTTTATTTTATTTCATTTATTTGCACATATGCAATAAAAGCAAAGTTTACAAAACATATTGCAACGGAAAATAGCAGGGGTGGAGAAAAAGCCATAATGGCTTACTAGTATTTGAAATCTCCCCCATCATAATCTTACATTATGACAATTTTGTCAAATCAAATATAATCTTTCTTTCTTTTTACAGTCAATACTTCTCCCCTCAGGAAGAACTTGCCGGCGTGTTTTGCAGAGGGTGCAGTGATGTCCTAATGTCGCTAGGAGGCGGTGTGTACCAAGAAACCATTTCAGCATTCGGAGGCGATCACTTGTATGAATCAATTCAATCTACCAGATTATACACTACATTTCTGATTTTCCATACAGATAGGCCATAGAGGAAATAGTTTTCTTTGTTAAGATACGACTGTGATTGAGTAGATAATATTTTTACTTGATATAACTCTTGCAAATGAGAATTATTTGTATATGAGAGGCATCTACAAGTTGTAAAAGTTAACATCATTTGGTGGAGGTATGGGATCGTGGTACTCTAGTTAATGTAAGGCCACGTTGAATTGATTATATGAATGACATCCTATGGGAGTCTTAAAACAGATGCGAGCGTGATAATAAAAAAAGTTCGGCAAGGAAAAGTTAAAATCTATGTGGTCATGAAGGTAGAACAAATGACTTAACACACAGAGTATGGTATGGCGAAAAAACAAACTCTTCATTTTCATTTCTTCACATTTTCTTCTTTTCCTTTGGAATTAGCATTCTATGACAGTAGTATCGTTTTCCAATATTTCAATATTGCAATTTACGGCAAATATTTGTTTTGCTCATTTAGATGCTTCTTTTTTGGAAACGGACGAAATTTCATGCGCGCGCGGATGTCATCCATAGAATCAAAACAACATGGCCTAATGTATTATGTATATATTGTTATTGCATTGTATTATACCATTGCAGTTGAATTTAGTGTTAAACAGGACTTCGCGGAACTTAAGTTAATGTTATGTATGTAATGTTTATGTGGAACTTATTGCATTGTATTGTACCTGTTCTATTGACCTTTAAACATACTTTAAACATAAATTTTTATATAAACAGTTGTTTTGAAATGTTTACGTGTAAAACATGCCGCATTCTCTCTGCAGATTTCGAAAAGAAAACGCTATACTCAACCAAATTCCCGCTTTTCATATAGTGTTTCCATAACACGAGATAAAGACACCCAGAACAAACACACAAATGACACTGAAATACGAAAACTTAGTAATATATATCAAGACAACTAACTAGAAAGGCCGACATTTGCTTTGGAGCAAATGTAGAGGATGGCTTTACCGCATTTTACGACATGGCAGGGAAAGAAGGAGAAACACAAGGGAAAACAATTCTTTACATTGATATAATTATAGTACAACAGTTGGATAGCTATCCCCTACATTATTGGTTAGGATTTTTAATTGCATAATGCAAACTGTTGATTATATAATGAATATAATGTCCCCATTCCAGTTCTGGAGCAGGAAAGCTTGACATACATGTACATGTACCTACCAAAACACTTGAGTTCAAACTGTCAATATGGCATGGCTTTGTACAGGTGTTAACTGAGTTAATCAAAAAAACTCCCAACAGCCAATCAGCAAGAAGAATACAGGAAACCTGCATGCCTATTGGTTACTTGCTCTGCATACCGTTCTGATGAGTCATGGCCAAATATGGTAACACACTGCTGTAATACATTTCTATTTCTATAACACAGCCAAAAAGCTCGAATAAAGCCATTCTAAAAGCCTGTATCACAAAAATGAAAGAAAAAACGCCTGGGGGGTATTTGCCCACTCTCCTTCATGCCGAATTTCATGTTATTTGGGCCAAAAATAAAGGAGTTGAATATTTAAAGAAATGGCAGGAGAAGGAGAAGAGAAACGTGAGCAAAAACAATATGACTTCACCACATGGTGGTGAAGCCATAATAACACAGCTAGCCCGCGAGGAAGGGTGGCTAAGAGAAGACTAAATACTTTGCCGAGGGGCATTTCATTCACCAAAAAATCACGAAGAAGCAATTATATCCTGACCCTACTGACCTGGTATATGTTTGGAGGTAGCTTATTGTCGCAGAATACAGTATTAATGGGCGATCCCCGGGACTACACAAAGTAGTGCGGACGAAATTCTTGAATCCTGGTTAGAACGTGATATGTGAGAGGTAGCCAGGAGTAAACTGCGCTGTGTGGTATAGAAATATATAAGATTTTAGACTATAGGATTTGGATTGTGAAGTTTTTCCTGTTCGTGTATAAATGCGCCGCATCACGCAACTGCGTTCCAGGGTGAGCCGGCTACAGTTCAGTTGACCTTCGCAGGAGGCCAAATAAAAGAGGTGGTCAAAATGTTTAAAAAACATAACTTTTTTGTTGTTTTTAGTTATTTTCTAGAACCATACCGTAAATTTAAACAATTAAGTTGGTCGTGTCTCTCTAGTGCATCCTATTATAATTTTTAAAGCGTCGAAATGAGTCACTTTGGGGTCATGTATATATATAGAAATCCCCATAGGGCGAAAATTGTGTTCTGCCACATGTTGAATAGTACATTGTCTTTCAAGTTATCCAGGCACACCTATGTGTAACTGTTCATCGACTGTCCCATTCTGTATCTAGTTTGGGGGGAGTACTTCGTTACACTTTGCACAATACATGTACTACCTTCCTTACATTTCTTCCGTGTCTTTTCTTAATACCTCCTGACTATATTTTATTGTTTATGCTCACTATCTTTAGATACCTCGCCGCTTGTATTGTCCTACAAATTATTCTTAGGTACATCTCCCCCCTGGCAAATTTCAATAGAACAAGCGGCCACGAAAAGCAACGTAGACGAGGAAGTTAGACCACACCTATATTCAACGTCTCAGGTTCTCTTCGTGTAGCCAGGTGAGTTTACTCGAAAATTCTTTGCTTCATCTTTCAGCTGGCTTTTTATTTATTGTTTTGAATATCTCCACTAATATCATAGACTCATTTTACAACATTGCTTTAGCGTGTCCTCAGGTGACCCTAGGAGAAAAGCACTTAAATATCTGAATACGTCAAGTCAAACTTCATTTGGTAAACATGTAAGCTTTTTCTACAATAATCTACATGTAGGTTCTAAGCTATGCATAGCATTGTGAAGTATAGTATAAGACTGTTAGTTACTGGTATATTGGGGGGGGGGGGGTAAAAAAGGAATGTATCATTCTCTGACCTCAAAGACCCCTGTTTTCATGTAGAATCAAACTTCATTTGGTAAACATGTAAGCTTTTTCTTGAATAATCTACATGTAGGTTCTAAAGCTATGCATAGCATTGTGAAATAATAAGACTGTTGGTTACTGGTATATGGGGCGGGGGTGTAAAGACGGAATGTATCATTCTCTGACCTCAAAGACCCCTGTTTTCATGTAGAATCAAACTTCATTTGGTAATAAAACGTCAGCTTTTTCTACAATAATCTACATGTAGGTTCTATGCTATGCATAGCATTGTGAAGTATAGTATAAGACTGTTGGTTACTGGTATATGGGGCGGGGGTGTAAAGACGGAATGTATCATTCTCTGACCTCAAAGACCCCTGTTTTCATGTAGAGTCAAACTTCATTTGGTAAACATGTAAGCTAAAAATTTCTATAGGATAATCTACATGTAGCTTCTAAGCTATGCATAGCATTGTGAAGTATAGTAGAAGACTGTTGGTTACTGGTATCTGGGGGTGTGTAAAGACGGAATGTATCATTCTCTGACCTCAAAAACCCCTGTTTTCACGTAGAGTCAAACTTCATTTGGTAAACATGTAAGCTCTTTCTAGAATAATGTAGGTTCTAAGCTATGCATAGCATTGTGAAATATATTACAAGACTATTGGTTACTGGTATCTTTGGGGGGGGGGGTAAAGAGGGAATGTATATCATGTCCCCTGTTTTCATGTAGGGCTATTTCTTTTCAACGCCGTATTATATTCTGTTGAAATATCAGTCATTATTTCTCAGCTCATTCAATATTAATAAAAAGACCTTTCTTGTACATTTTTGCTCAAGTGCGAACTAAGAATTGCAGTGCACAGCAGGCTGTAAATTATCTGTCAAATCTGCAGCTACACCCAGTGTGCCTGTAGGCATTGCTGATTACCACAGCCACAAATGAACCTCCCTGCTTATCGTAGCCCGGAGGCCAGACCTCGGCTCGACATCCTGCTTCCTTCGGCTGAGGGAAGCCACAAGCCCCGACTACAGAGTTAGCAACTGGGGGTCTAATCTACTAGTATATCTCGTAATATCTGAGGAGGTGTCTACTAGTAGGTAAAATTTTACGATGAGCTAGGTTGTATATCACCCCTGGCAACAGTCTGACACCCAGGCTATGCTTATCTTAGCTGATGTATTTGTCATTCGACTGGCAGAAAATACCAGTTTAATGGGCAGTTGTAATACAGGTACAGATATAGACTGCCTAATACTACAGTTACTTGCAAAGTTGTCTTGTAGTTTGATAGGATTGTTGACTTAGAATCTATAGGTAAAGAAAGGTCTTGTGTTTGAGCAATCACCTCTATGCCCTTGTGAAATGCATTTTTCACGTATCTAGCATCGGTATTGTAAGGGACATTCTCTCGACGTAGCCGAATAGTCGAATTTGACGGACACTAACCTCGCCGACCCAGCCGACTTTGCGCCGACCTACTCCTAACCAGTATTCTTTGATGAAAAATGGTTGTTTCTTTTGTATCTAGGCTGCAGCTGGTATAGCTATTTATGGTTGAAACCTTGAAATAAAGAGACGCCTCATGTAGCTTGGTTTGGAGCTATTTTAAATACTTCAAGTATGAAATGATGACGAAAAGGTGCTAAGAAATGGCATTAATTGTAATCATTAGACAGATGTCCTCATCTAGAATAATTTTTGCCTCCCTAAAATTACATTGGATTTAAAACCAGTTCCCATGTCACGCTAAACAAAGTTCACAATTAATTTTCTCATAGGTAAGAGACGACAATGGGACAGTGCTGTTCCTGTTCGTGTTCCAGAGCTAGACCCGCCAGGATGCCTGATGTTGACGGTAGTCATTTCAGAAAATACATCTTTCCCTTTGAGAATCTGGTGTTGGAGGGCGGGGGAGCCAAGGGCATGGCGTATGTGGGTGCACTGAAGGTAAGGAATGCCTAGATTTTAGTGTTGACTGTGGTCTGCATGTGATTTAAAATAATGTCTGCATATTATCATGAAAGTTACGTTCGTCTGTGTTGGTCATTTAATACATGTTTAAAGTTAAAACTGTTGTTCCAGGCTATATTGGCTGACGATATACAGACATTTTAAAAGTTAAATAAATAAAAACTTCCCAATACAAAAGGTAAATGTTCTCACCTAGAGATTTCGATCAGCCACTCTGGTCTTCCTCAGCAGACTGGCGCAGTGTGGCTAGTCACGTGGCTTCTCAGAAATGTGACGTTTATATGTACTCTCCAAGCAGAGGATTGGGTTTGGGGTTATTTTTAGCTTTTTTTTTTTTGCTTTTTTATCAGGGTTTCTCTTTTATACTATTTGCACTGAATTTTTTCCCCACCAAAGACAAGGGTTTGGTGGGAAAAAATACAGTGCAAAAGGGTTTGGTGGGAAAAAATTCAGTGCAAAAGAGAAACTCCGATAAAAAAATCCTAAAAACACGCTAAAAATAACCCCAAACCAAAACCTCTGCTTGGAGAGCAGTTTATATGGTAACCGTCCCCTGTTGCGGTTGTTGTTGACGTCACTCTACTGGGTCAGTCTACTGAGGAAGACTTGTCAGTGACTGGTCGAAAGCTCTAGGTGACAATATTTACCTTTTGTGTAGGAACGAAAGTTTTTTTTTCTTATTGAACTTTAAAAATGTCTGTATATCGTCTGCCAATTAGCCTGGATGCCATCCTCCGTAGTTTATCACGTTTTACTGGTTACCACGGATGGCCAGGGAAAAGACACACCCGGCGAAAACTACGGGAAATGGTACCCAGGGTACATACAGCCAATGTTTTTCATAGATGGCAAGCAAATTGAAATACACAATGAAACATGAAAACCCTTGCATGGTGTACGTCTGAAAATATATTAAAGAATGTTTAGACGTTAGAAATTATTATCATTATTATTATTATTATTATTTGTTACACCAGGTTTTGGAGGACGCCGGAATATTGCGAAACATCAAGCGGTTCGGCGGCACGAGTGCCGGGTCCATCACGGCTGGTTTCCTGGCTGTGGGCATGTCTCCGCAGGATATCCTGGACAAGTCGAACGAGAACCTAAAGGACATTCTTCTAAGAGGTAAGGTCACTGATTTGGTTCTATTGATGAGATCCGCGCGCATTGATTTTTGCCTGTTTTCAAAAAATTCTGACTCCTACTCCGAGGCTCTGACGTGGTTGCCATCCTCCGTAGTCCATGATAACTAGCTATATAGGGAGCCGGCGGTAACTACGGATTGTCTGTTTCATTAATGATTAAAGATAAAAACATTTACCTATAGCATCTAGCCCCCAAAATAAAAATAGAAATAAGAAATAAAATAAAAATTGAAATAAAAATAAAAATTAAATAAAAATAGAAATAGAAATAAATAAAAATAGAAATAGAAATAAGAATAAAAGTAAAAATAAAAATAAAAATGAAAATGAAAATGAAAATGAAAATGAAAATGAAAATGAAAATGAAAATGAAAATGAAAATGAAAATGAAAATAAAATTTTCGACCTCCCAGGCCGTGACAGTGACGGTGCTGCGAAGCACAACATTGCGAAGTTGGCACTCCCTATTTTACTTTGATATAAGCCAGTATAAGTTTCTAACTTCTGGAATCAGAACAATGTCTTCCAGTTGCAAAATAAGTCGTACAACCACTTTTCTTTTATTCGTTAGGCCACACCAATTTAATTTGTTGGTTCTCGGATTCGCCTCTTCATTTTTTTCTGATTTGCAAAAAAAAAAAAAAGATTCTGGTTCTGAATCAACTCAAATGTGCTCATATTTTGCTCCTAACAGTTGAGGAAAGTCCTTTTTGTTACAGTTTTTCCATTTATCAATGTAGTGGTTTGATTAAAAGTTCAAAATTCATTGTTAGAATATTGACCCAGCCTTTTGTGTTGACTTCATGGCTCCTTTCGTATCATTTGAGGCTATAAGAGGATGCCTAGACCTGTTTTTATTTTTATTTTTTTTCGCCCTGTCGCTTCATATTTTTTCTGAAAAAATCCGAGAACCAACAAATTAAATTGGTGTGACCTTAGAAACAATAAAAAGTACTTCCTTTTTATTTACGTCTCCAGGCAGCCCATGCTATCTGTGTGGCAAGTGCAAATACCTCTGGAATCTCTACAACTTGTGTTATCACTACGGAGCCTACCCGGCCACATATTTCGTGGACTGGTACGGGAAAGCCATCGAAGAGCATCTCCAGAAGGTGAAGAACAGGAGGCAGAGGTCTGGTGAGGGGAACCCGGATGAGTTCGACAATCTAAACGGAGATATCACATTCGCTCAGGTACAATGTATATGGTACATCATTATATGTAAGGCCACAGCAAGTAAATTTTATGGATGACTCTAAATTTGATGTGATAGGGCGAAAAATACAAATCGGAGAAAAATTTTGGCCAATCTAACTCAAATTCGATTCAATTTGTATAGAAAGGTAGGCGTGGCCTAGATATGGTCAGATTGCTCCAGAACGTTTTCGAATTCGGGCCAGGGGCTTACCATACAAATCACAACTACATATCATTCAAAGAAACCAACACAAAGAAATTCTCTTACCTAAAGCTTTCGACCAGTCACTCTAGTCTGCCTCCGTAGACTGACCTAATGAAACTTGTCAGATGGCTTTTTTGAAGTGTGACGTCATCACTGGGTTAAAGGTACATAGAGGCTATTTACATCAGGGCCCATTACCCTTCACTCTGCCGCGACGAGGGCCGACATCGTCTACTTTTGCCCCAGTGTTGACGTCACACTTCAATGAAGCCACATAACATTAAGCGTCACTGAATAAGTCTATTGACTGGGTGACTGGCCGAAAGCTTTAGGCGAGATAATTTCTTTGTATTGGATCAAAAGTGTTTACATGTCATTCTCCCTAGGTTTACAATGCGTTCGGGAAGGAGCTGTGCACGGTGTCGTACGAGACGGAGTTTCAGACCGAGGTTTACTCTCACGTCAAGACTTCGCCACTCCTGGAGATCAGAGAGGCAGTGCGCATGTCTATGTCCATTCCAGGTTAGACACAGTATCTGTATCAGTATCATATTTTTTTAATATTCCAACATTTAATCACAAGACGTGATGACGGCACACTCAATTTTTTTTCAGCTTATATTAATGCCGCCACCAACACAGGGGACAATAAAACAATCATTTTCATCTGAGCGAAGTGAGGAAAGTCGTGTTAAGTGGCTTTCCCAAGGGCACAAGATCGGTGACATGTCAGGACTCGAACCCGGGACCTCTTAATTCCGAGTGGAGCACTCTGCCGCTACGCCACACGACCCCACAAGTCAAAATATTGTGTTCACTTCAGAACAGCCATGATTTGTAATTGGCGGGCATCACACATTCTTGTACGTGACACAACTGCGTGCTCTGAATGACGCTGTTGTTTATTTTCAGTGTATTTTGAAGCGTACAAACCTGCGGTCGGGGACATCCAACCACCAGTGAGACACATAGATGGAGGGGTGTCCGCTAACTACCCCATCTACTGTTTTGAAGGTCAGCAAAATTAAATCTAAAAATGATAAATTATGTTGGTGGACGAACTAAGCCTATTTCTTCATTACATTGGTTTGATATATAATGGTACAAATTCCATATTAGTTATCATTTGAATGTGAATGATGGCTCTTTAATTCTTCCATGTTTCTGCCCCTGACGGCCGCCATATTTGATTTAAGATGTTCGCCATCTTTGATTTCAGACAGCCGCCATCTTTGATTTGAAATTCCCGCCACCTGCGCTGTGCACCATGGGTTCCACTTGTCAAGCAATTATTTTTCTGTTTCCTTTGATTTTGATTTTGACAGGTTGGTGGCTGTCCATGGATCAAGGTAACACCTTCTGCCAACAACTAAGCGGGATAGATGGTCATGCCCTAAAACAGAACTTCCTCCCCGACGGCAGCCGCCAACACTTTCAAGTCGAGGGAAGTGCAAAAGAGAAGGAAAGAATCCATAAGAAAACCATTGGTGCTTGTCTGGTAGGCAGTCGTTTCTTATTTACTGGATACAGAAAAATAATATTCTACAGAAAGATATGCATAGTGTAGCCAGGTATCCCCAAGCGTAATAACGGTCAAGTCTTATACTGAAAAGAATTACAGATGAGAAAATATATACAAGTAATTCTAAGTGTTGCGATTTAGATCCGTGGAAAGTTTCGTTGCAATTACTCATCAGATTAGTTCTCAGAGGTCCACAACTAGAAAAAGATTTTAACAAACTTGGTCTGGGTAAAAGCTCTGCAGTTGAGAATAATTGTACCTTGTTTGCATATAACAGTTTTCAGACACCAGTCTGGAAGGCAGGTTCCAACCCCAGTTTAATGATCGTCTGGATCATTATTTGCGGGCTCACCCAGACTACCAGCGACTCTTGCAAAGACCAAATACAAAGTTTGCAAAGTAAGTCTTCCTCTAAATTCTATTTCTTGCAAAGACCAAATACAGAGCTGGCAAAGTAAGTCTGCAACAGCCTTTTCCATTTCTTTCTACTAAATTCAATTAATTGCCTTCGACAAGAAGGCTATGAAATCGTTTTGGCACTGTTTGGCAGATTATGCACGATACATTTTGAAGGCATGGTCCGAGGTTCACGATTTTTGGTAGGCAGGTTGTCTTAGTGATGGGCATTGTCAAGGCCAAAAATGGACTTCGTGGGGGGTTCTTGCGTGACTGGAGCTGACCTTTTGTGTTTGTGTTTCTTTTTGTACTCAAGATAACTCGGGAATCCTTAAATGGTTGTCTATGATTTTTAGTTGGCAAGTTACCGTTGAGAATACGAAGGTCGAGTTCGGAAATAGGCCTCGTGGGGGGGTTCCCACACCATTGAATTTGACTTTTTGTGTTGGTCGTTATTGTTGATAGCAGGATAATTCGAGAATCTGCAAATGGATGTTCGCGATTTTTTGAGCAAGTTACCGTTGACGATAGCAAGATCAAGTTCGGAAATGGGCGTCGTGGGAGGTCCGTACGTTGCTGTAGGGGGCTTTTGGTGATTGAACATTTTAAGAGCAGGCGAAGTCTTAGTCCGGTTTTATATCTAGGTTAAAACAACAAGTTACAGACAGGAAGCTGTCAACAGTGGCTTTCTTCGGAAAACATTTTCTTTTAATGGTTTGTTGAAACAACATTCCCCAACAGGGGCGTGCTTAACGATCGCTAATTTGACAGGTCTGTGTACACATCTGGAATGTGTTTTGATCGGGAACAAAGTTGGTATACTTCAACAATTGCCAGGTCCTGGCACCATGGATCGCCGGAAAAATAGTAGAAAATGGCCAAAATAAAGGGATTAGTATGCCGCTAAAGGGAATTAGCCCGCTAGAGAGATACAATTTGCGACTCACGGGAGGAACCCATTCATCTTACATACCACATATCATCACAACAATTGGCCATTTTGTGTGAACATTTTGTCTTCTTCTCTTGGCTGGCATGACCTCTGGTGGCTGAATAGGCCGATTCTTGATAAACAGGTCCTGCCTCAAGTCCTGCATGTCAGTGACTGGTCGATGTTGTAGTGCAATTGTTTTCAACGTATATTGGATATCGCACGCTTCAACAACGCTGGCTGCACATAAGAATAATTTAGTTGAAGGAGTTTTTGCCGTTTTGAAGTTTGGATCGCCGAGCATCGGAGGGGAGAAAACAACCTTTCGCGGCCAGACTCCCCAGGCCAGTTCTCTCTCTTTTTTTGCCGAATTCTACGATCCGTATTTTCGTAGAAAGACATGGTACAGGCTTGGGAAATAGTATGTTGCTTCGTTCACAAAAGGACTCTCTGACCACAATAACTAAGATAATCATCTTCCAAAAACCTACACTACACACACACACACACAACATCCACCAAAACAATATCACACTGTCGAAGGTATGAGCCCTCCGAACTCTAGTTCCTCATGTACCTATTATATCTCACTCCTCACCATGGTATGGACAAAATATATTGTTTTCTCTGTCGTGTGTGTTTTTTTGCTCTTTTCTCTTCACCTTATCATCCTCCTTTTATTATATTGAATGGATTTATACTGTTTGTTTGCAGTGAGTACAGACGGAAGATAGAAAGGCTGCAGGAAGATCGGACCAAGTTCAAGAAGAAACTGGAAAAGGACTTACAGGTAGAAGATAAGATTGAGGAGGTCGTAAGGGCATATCCGGACCTGGCGAAGATGAGACAGCTCTTTGACAGCATGGTAAGTGGAGGACTAATGTTTACAGTTAAAACTTTAGTTCCCAGACGAATAATAAATGTTCTCACCTGGAGCCTTCGAGTCTCAGGTATTCGTTTAGCCAGATCGTGTCAAGAAAGCCAGCATTGCCAGTTCGATGGAAAATTGAAAAAAAAAAACAACAAGAGAATAGAACTCCTGCAGTGTATGATAGACATTATGCAGGCTTTGTGGCTCTTTATTTTGTTTTTATAAAAAAAGACTAAATTACATAAGATAGAATCGTAGAAATGCCTTTGTTAGTGTGTTACTACTGGCAGTACTATTTTGGGTGGCTGAGCTGTGGGTTGTGTGTCTGTTTTGATCAGAGTAGGTTCACAGGCAGAATAACAGATCAAAAGGTCAGACACAGGAAGCAGGCTAACGTTGAAGGTGACTTTTAAGTTTTTTAATGTCCTACAATGTTCAATACATTTAGCAAGAATTCCACGATCGCATTACTGAGCCAAATGACGTTAATCTTCAGGACTGACGAATTGTAAATGTTTATAATATGATAATATTAAAGTTTTATCATAATAACGTTTATGATATGATAACATATGATAATATGTTGTTATGCATCCCACAGTTCACGGCACAAGACGTGATACAGATGTATGGAAAGGACGACAAGGACGCAGCTTTCAAGATGCTGTTTCTGAACCACAAGAATGAGGTAAATAAAAATTGAGGAAATGGAAGAAAGTTTTTTAAAAAGTTTTTACTAGTCTTTTATTCAAAAATAAAGGAATAGTAAAAAAAAATTGTAATATAAAACACAGTAACATTTCACGCAAACTTCGATAGTGTTACAATCGAGTAGGGCTATTTATCAAATCATCGGTTTCAGTATTTTATCTACTTACAAAGCAGTCGTACTGTATTTATATAATTAGTACCTATTTATATTCAAATCATTCTGTAACATCGAGTCTCTTGCAATCTATTGTACTTGAAAAATGTGAATAGTTTATTACGTAAAACATCGTATCTAGAGCATTCCATGAACTGACCACAATACTCCATCGAAGGTCATTGACCTCCTTGACAGGGTCAACATAGTATAATTCAGAGAATCCTTTAAGACTAAATAATGTCTGTTTTCTATACAGCCGACCACGACTCTAGCTCATAACATCTACCGTAACCAGAAGTATCTACAAGAAGCAAAGAACAAGTGTCTGAAAGGCACTTTCGCGGACAAACCAACGGAGTTTTACGCGCAGTTGGAGGAGTTCATGCGTAAAAACAGGCCAATGGAGGTAGGAGCCCCAAGATTCTGTATCATCGGTACTGCCGGTATAACCGCCCTTCAGCGTATTAACACACCAGCTTCTGTATCTGTATAGCCGGTATAACCGCCCTTCAGCGTAACACACCAGCTTCTGTATCTGTATAGCCGGTATAACCGCCCTTCAGCGTAACACACCAGCTTCTGTATCTGTATATAGCCGGTATGACCACCCTTCGTCGCAACACACCAGCGTCTGTATCTGTATAGCCGGTATAACCACCCTTCAGCGTAACACACCAGCTTCTGTATCTGTATATAGCCGGTATAACCGCCCTTCGGCATAACACATCAGCTTCTGTATCTGTATAGCCGGTATAATCGCCCTTCAGCGTAACACGCCAGCTTCTGTATCTGTATAGCCGGTATAACCGCCCTTCAGCCTTCAGCGTAACACGCCAGCTTCTGTATCTGTATAGCCGGTATAACCGCCCTTCAGCGTAACACGCCAGCTTCTGTATCTGTATAGCCGGTATAATCGCCCTTCAGCGTAACACACCAGCTTCTGTATCTGTATAGCCGGTATAATCGCCCTTCAGCGTAACACACCAGCTTCTTTATCTGTATAGCCGGTATAACTGCCCTTCGGCGTAACACGCCAGCTTCTGTATCTGTATAGCCGGTATAATCGCCCTTAATAAAATAAGCCCTCGGTGTAACTCACCAGCTTCGCAGGCACGCGGTACGGTGGCAGCTGGCTATATTACATGGCGCGACTTGTTACACCCAATCTTTGCACATGTAACTGTAGGACTTGTTTTAAGTTTTCTAGTGATGATGGCTATACGTTCTTGCTGGCAATGAGTTCCACACTACACTAGCTACGATAGTTCTTGGAAAATTCACCAACACCTCAATTCTTGGTTGATAATTATAACTCTGATATTTGAAGACATCGATCACTGGTTCTTGTTCTTTTCTGGGCTAGTATTAGATGCTAAGTGGTGAAAAAGTCTACCAGTTTATTAGTCATTTTGTACATCATGCATAATCTGGACACTTTTCGTTGATGTCTGTCTTCCATGGATAGGTTTCTTTTCATCTCCGTTGCACTAGCACTAGATTTCAATATTCTTGTGACGATTAATATGATCAGTAAAGATTCCCTCGCGAATATACCATAATATCAAATATGTTATAATAACTAGAAAGGCCAATATTTGCTTTGGAGCAAATACAGCGATGGGTTCACCACATTTTACGACATGGCAGGGAAAGAATGAGAAACACAAGGGAAAACAATGATTTACATTGATATAACTATAATATGAAGTAACATACAACTAAAACAACAGTTGGATAGCTATTCCCTACTTTATTGGTTAGGATTTTTAATTGCATAATGCAAACTGTTGATTTTCAAAATAAATAAAAAAAACGTTCATGCCCCGCATTCCAATGCTGGAGCAGAAAAGCTTGAAATACCTACCAAAACACTTGAATAAAGACATACTGTCAGTATGGAAATGCTCTGTGCAGGTGTTAATCAAGTTAAATCCCAACAGCCAATCAGCAAGAAATGCTCTGTGCAGGTGGAAATGCTCTGTGCAGGTGTTAATCAAGTTAAATCCCAACAGCCAATCAGCAAGAAGTATAGAGGAAAGCTGCATGCCTATTGGTTGATGCCCTGCATTCCATTGTGATGACTCATGCCCAGACGTGGTGGCACACTAACACAGTAATACATTTGCTATAACACAGCCAAAAACTCAAATAAAACCATTCTAAAAGCCTGTATCACAAAAATTTAAAAAAACGCCTAGGGGTATTTGCCCACTGTACCTCCATACCAAATTTCAGGACCTTAGGCCCTAAAATGAAGAAGCTGAATCCATTTAAAAAATGGCAGGAGGAGAAGGAGGAGAAGAAGAAGAAGAAGAAGAAACATCAGAAAAGCAATATGGGTTCACCACCACTTCGCGGTGTGGTGAACCCATAATGATTGCCATTACAATAGACTATTTCTAACATCCCCTATTCCATTTAGGAATACGATGTCGGCAGGAGCATTGGTATCAACGTGGATTACATCACAACTTTTGACTTTGGTTTGGCGACTGAAGACGAGGAGTTTCTAATGGCGGTAATCACTCCTAAACTATACTATATTTGTTTATTTGTTTATTAGAATTCACTACAAGTACAAACATACAAGTGGAAGGGAGGACAAAACAGAGAATCGGCCTCTTCTTTGCTACCAAAGATCTACCAGCGTTTGTTGAATCGATGATTGTTAGACATAGTAATTAAATAATGAACAAGTGACCAAATATTTGCAAAGACTGATAATGCTGGCATTGCACATGGAGTTATAATTGAATGTTATGAGTTGTTGATAGAAAGTTAGAACCTCACAATAATAAGCGCACTAGAATATTCTCTGTTTCTGTGATATCTGTTTCAAATGTAGATTTTGTTTTTGTCTAGCAAGGTGCTGTGGCTACTATGGCGTTCCTAC
>NW_017802403.1:0-22106 GCF_001625305.1 Branchiostoma belcheri | reverse complement strand
ATAACCGCCCTTCAGCGTAACACACCAGCTTCTGTATCTGTATATAGCCGGTATAACCGCCCTTCGGCATAACACATCAGCTTCTGTATCTGTATAGCCGGTATAACCACCCTTCGGCATAACACATCAGCTTCTGTATCTGTATAGCCGGTATAACCACCCTTCAGTGTAACACACCAGCTTCTGTATCTGTATAGCCGGTATAACCGCCCTTCGGCGTAACACACCAGCTTCTGTATCTGTATAGCAGGTATATACGTATAACCGCCCTTCGGCGTAAGACACCAGCTTCTGTATCTGACAGTGTATATCCAGTATAACCGCCCTTCAGTGTAACACACCAGCTTCTGTATCTGTATATAGCCGGTATGACCACCCTTCGTCGCAACACACCAGCTTCTGTATCTGTATAGCCGGTATAACCACCCTTCAGCATAGCACACCAGCTTCTATACTACGATAATTCTTGGAAAATTCCTCAACACCTCAATTCTTGGTTGATAATTATAACTCTGATATTTGAAGACATCACTGTTTCTTGTTCTTTTCTGGGCTGGCAATAGCTATACTAATTATAAGTGGTTAAAAAGTCCACCAGTATATCAGTCATTTTGTACATCGTGCAAACAGTAGTTTGGGCACTTTTCGTCTGTCTTCCATGGATAGGTTTTTTTTCATTTCCGTTACACTAGCACTAGATTTCAATATTCTTGTGAAGATTAACATGATGAGTAAAGATTCCCTCGCAAATATACCATAATATCAAATATGTTATAATAATGATTGCCATTACATAGACTATTTCTAACATCCCCTATTCCATTTAGGAATACGATGTCGGCAGGAGCATTGGTATCAACGTGGATTACATCACAACTTTTGACTTTGGTTTGGCGACTGAAGACAAGGAGTTTCTAATGGCGGTAATCACTCCTAAACTATACTATATTTGTTTATTTGTTTATTAGAATTCACTACAAGTACATACATAAGAATTCACTACAAACATTCAAGTGGAAGGGAGGACAAAACAGAGAATCGGCCTCCTCTTTGCTACCAAAGATCTACCAGCGTTTGTTGAATCGATGATTGTTAGACATAGTAATTAAATAATGAACAAGTGACCAAATATTTGTAAAGACTGATAATGCTGGCATTGCACATGGAGTAATATTTGAATGTTATGAGCTGATTGATAGAAAGTTAGAACCTCACAATAATAAGTGCACTAGAATATTCTCTGTTTCTGTGATATCTGTTTCAAATGTAGATGTTGTTTTTGCAGCAAGGTGCTGTGGCTACTATGGCGTTCCTACATCAATGGGTTCATGAAAACCATCCCGAAGAACGCGAACCCGGGCAATAAACAGCTAGCTCCCGGCCGGAGTCTAGGCGGTTAGTGCCGTATTTGCCCAGTCACAAGTATGCAAATGATGTACATAGTCACAATAAACCATGTAACTCATTTGCATACTTGTGACTGGGCAAATACGGCACTGACCGTCTAGGCTACAAGGACTAGCATGTCGGGGGAACGTACCTGTACTGCGCCTCCGCGAAACACCGATTTTTCCTGTTTTTTGTTTGGTCAACGTTGCATCAGAATTTCGCCTGTTGCAGACGATATTTTTTTAGATCCAACATTTGGAAACTAAAGACGGGATGTTAACCTTCTATACGCGAGTACAACCTTATATGAGACATTCTGCCGAAGTGCCATGCACAATAAATTACGGGTTTCGCGCAGGCGCAATACCTTCTGCCGACGAGTTACAACAAAGGACCTTTTCACGGATCCCATTGCATGCTGGGAGACGTGAAGCACTATGGGCACAAGACACACACATATCTGGTGAATTTCATTACGTATAACAATTCAGTTTATGAATAATGAAGAGAAGAGAGTGAAATCTCCGTTTTATGTTGTTATGGCAGTTTTGGGTGCAATAGTTTGCATTTTACTTTTTCTTATGATTATCATTTACAAAAGGAATTGTAGTTTGAAGTTTGGTAACAGTATTGTGACAGGTGAAACGGTAGTCTTGTTAGGAACACAAGAAATGTCGCTTATACAGTTTATTATAATCACAAAACAATAACAACAAAGTACTATTTGTATGAGGGCCATTTTATCAATTGAAATCTTAATCGGGTGAGTGTATATTGTTTATCTCTATTTCCTAGTTTGAAATGGTGCCATAATGGAAGGAGTGTGACGACTGTGTTTCAGCATACTTGTGGTCAGCATAATATAAGGAACGACGAATTTTCATTATTTTTGACATGTACAGGTAGCTCCTACAACCTTCATCCTAATTATCAAAACATTCAACAACATGGACTGATAATAATGTCAACGAACGTATTTGTATTCACAGCGTGTTAGGTATGGAAACAATTCTACAATTTGTGTGACATAATTAACAAGATCTATGCCAGGTTATAGTGTTCTTACTTGTAGCTTTCTAACCACGCACCTATTCCCCTTCTCTAGGAAGGAAATATACTAATCTCTAATCAAAAACAAACATGTACAAATATACGCAATACGATACGTACGAAAACAAGCATTGCTACAGTCGTATCCTTCTTCTGTCGCTATTCTCTATTGATCATTTAAAATATATCATTATTAGCAATGGTAAAAAAGGTCCAATGTGATAACAATTTCCTAAGAAAAGCTTTGGAATCGTTATGCCGTAATAATTTTTGTTTTAGTATTCGCAATTGGGGAAAGTGTCTCCTTGGTCATGTGACGTAGAGGCAGAGTGCTCGACTCGGAACCAAGAGGTCCCGGGTTCGAGTCCTGACATGCCACCGATCTTGTGTCATTGGGAAAGGAACTTAACACGACTTTCCTCACTTAACTCAAGTGTAAATGGGTATTGTCTTGTCCTGTATTTGTACTCTGTGTTGGTGGCGGCATAAAATGAGTTGATATAACTTGAGTGTGCCGTCGCCATGTTTGGTCATTAAATGTTGGAATGAAATAAGTGCCTCCTCTAATTGTCTCCATTAAATGCAGTGCAGGATCTCGGGCCCATTATAACGTTCTAGCCAACATCATAGAACCTTCTCTTTTGGGATACGGGGGGCGGTACCGACTTCCAACTACCTTTGACCCGTTCTAGTAGCCACTACCCCACCAAGAGTTCTATGAAGCGTCCCTCTCTTCAGTATCCCCGTTGTCGGGGGTAGTATCTTCCCTATCTCTCTGATTGTAACATTTGCACTGTTCTGACCTGGATTTCGGACCGGCGATAGCGTTCTCTCTAACACTACGCGACCTTTTCTTCCCACGGCCGTACTGGGCACCTGCCTTGGCCATCCCATACGGGCTAACAGTTTCGTCAAGATCTTCATCCTTTATCGTTGAGTAATATGGGTCAACTGCAGTGCTATCGGCGGTAGCTCCGTCAGCCTGGTTTTCGGGGGCATTGCCCGGTTGGTTGTTGCTTCTCAGTTCGGCCATCACGTGTTCGTCTATATAGTCATTATATTTACTCCGTAGACAAATACAGACTGCGAAAAGGACAAGAATGGGTACTGTACACAAGGGAACAAAAACGTACCAGTTTAGATTCAGATATGTCTGAACTCTCGTAGGAAGAAATACTACGACGGGATGTGTGTGGGCTTTAGTGTTGACGACTGTTGAATGAGTGGGCGTACTCGTCCTAATTCTCTCAGAGGTTGCCAGCTCGTGTACCACATGCGGTGCAATGAAATTGTCTGGGATGTGAATTCCAGCTTCGATAGTGCTAGTGGATGACTTAACACCGCATTGGATAGATCCCCCTTGCCACTGTCCGGCTAGTTCTCCATCTACAGCTAACACAGACGCCGTCCTGACACCATAGTTTGGAGCTGCCTGATTGTGTGAGCAATTTGTAGTTACACGGGACGGCGTCTCCCATGTCCATCCACAAGCACTTATGTCGTGTTGGAATGAAATGTTGAAGTGCTGAGATGTTAGGTTGGCGTTTCTTTCATCCTCACCTAAACCCGGCAAGAGAATAGTAGTATTATCTGGTAGGACCCAGAAGATACTGCTCTCTTCCTCCCAAGTCGCCTGGCACCGAATATGCAAATCGTGATCACCAATGTCCTGCGTAATCTTCACCACTGGCGAGGGGCATGGCAAGTCATTTGTGGGAACAGAGAAGATGTATTTGCCTTCCATCTCCAGTGGGTAGTGGCAGGGTAAACTAGAAGGGATTAGAGTAAAGGAACTCCTGCCACGGGTTGCGAACCAACGATTTGCACAGGTACAACGTAGTCTGGTTCCTTTCCAAAACAGCAACAGTTTCATTCTAATTCCTCGTACCCAAGACTCCCACAGAACCGTCAACGGGTTGTCTTTCAAGTCCAAATCGAATAATCCCTCAAGACTGCGAAAGGCGTCTTGCTCTATAACGGTGATCAAATTTTTATCTAGAATTAACCTGTTCATGCGTCTTATGCCGAAGAACCACTGACTTTCCACCCTCTTCAATCTGTTACCCCTCAGACAAAGTGTGCCCAAAGACCTGTTTTGAAAACTGCCTTTATCGATGATCTCTATCTTGTTGTAGGACAGGTCCAGCGCTAGCAACATTTCTAATTTTTCGAAATAATGCTGCTCAACCTTCACCAGTTGATTGTGTGAAAGGTCGAGCGCATTGGTGCGAACCAGGCCCTGAAAAGCCCCACTATGGATTGAGGAGATCTTATTGGATGATGCGTTTAGCTGTAACACATTGCTCAGACCATTGAATCCACCTCGAGCTAAATAGCTCAGTGACGTCTGGCGAATTCGCAACCACTCCAAGGTTTTGAACCTCACCAGACCTGATGGTGCCAGTGTCGTCAGATTCACCCCACGAATGTCTAGAAAGCGAATGTTTTGTAGGATATCACCGGGGCCCAAAGAACCAGACAGATTGGTAGATGTTGTTTCAGTCAGTTTGAGAGACAAGGTACTGGGCTGAATGTTACACACAAGTAACCTAAAACTCTCGAAATCTGACATGCTACAGACGATACACCTACGGTACATATTGTCTGCTGGCTTGACGATGTCAGGACAGGTCGTATCTTTGCAGGCATCTCGTCGAAAGGTTTGGCATCGGGTGCGAGTTAAAACTCCGCGGGGAGAGACAACCCCGCTTGGAAATGTTAGATATACTGACAAAATCAAGATTGCAGCTCTGGTGATCTTTGCAGATGTAGCCATTTTGGACGATGATGTGCAATATTCTCTATTCAACTGGCGTTTTACAGTCTTTGAGAAAATATGGTAGTTGTGCCGATTTCTACTTATAATGGAGCTCGTCTTGTACCGAATCTGATACGGATTATTTCCCCTTGTGTGAAAAATGGATGCTTTGTAAGAATGTGTTGAAAAGGACAACAACTAAAAGGTACGCGACGTTTGAATATGTATCAACTGTCAGCTACCAGTAGAGGGCTAAACAGTCGTCCTGCAAAAAAATGGGATAAAAATAAAACATTATGCATGGTATACTTACACATATGGAGTCAAAGGTAAAAGCATCTATTCGCAAAACAACTATCTTAAAATACTACACAAATAATACAATGTTGCAAAAGCACATTAAACAAAAATGGATTGCTGTCAAGAGAATAGCCTCCTTTGCAGACGTTCCCAGATCGGTCTTTTTGGGGGGGGTGGGGGTTTTCTGATCAACCGTATAGATCGTACGCAATAGAAGCTCAGGCCGCCAACCCTACATACTAATAGCTATCCCAGGGGAAGCTTCTATTGCGTGCGATCTACGTTTGATTAGAAAAATCCCCCCCCCCCCAAGAATGACCAATCCCGGAACGTCTGCAAAGGAGGCTATCAAGAGACACATATTCCTATATCCTGGTCGCCTTGCCTTGAAACGAAAACGCGTCGTCCTTGAAAAGAGTATCTCGTGTCCCTGTCTTCGATGTGGTTTTACGTTGTGACTAAATTGTCTGCCAGGTTCTGTTCTGAATTTAATAGTGTTAAAAATGTTCTGGAAAAATGTGGTCCAAAGTGCGCTAAGAACGCCAAAAAGTATCACAGCTGCTTTAAAAGTAAGCTTTTACCATTTCGTTCAAATGCAAGCTGTTCCTTATACTATAGATTTATGGCCTTTGAAAGGTTTACTGAGCAATGTTAGCGAAAAAAAGCACCTGCCAAGTATATATTAGTACGTTCCTATTTCTAGATTTCTTAACGTTTAATACTAATACATTATTTCGGCTCACATTTGACATATGTTGTACTAAGACTAGTATCTTGGCAAATATTTCTGGTAATGAATTCATCTAACCATTTCTTATCCGTACTGTATACTCGTAGTAGTATCCGTATTGTTTAGTAATCCAACCTGTATACGCACTTCTCTACAAAGTACAATGGTTATGATCCCCCAGAAGATCTAGTCGAATATATAAAGAATAGATGAGATAGGTTATGGAAATAAATTAGGCAACTTACATGACTTACGAATGAAATTTCTACTCGTTTTAAGTGAACATGCTTAAAACATAGCAGTATAGAGTGATGCATTAGATTTAACACGTACACACAGAGACGTTCAGTAGAAGCATCTAAAACTATTGATTCTCTGAATAATTTTACCTCAGGCTGCTTCCGAAGATCGCGAGTACTTCACTTCGTCGTAGCGAAAAAAACAAGCGAGCACATATAAGAGTGCTGATCCGCCGATCTGCAAAGCTGAGACACAAAAGAATGCATAGATGTAAAAAAAACGCAGGCCTGTCTTTTCGTAATATATGAATTATGAATCCAGGACAACATATCACAGACCTTTTAGATACACCCACACACAGTGGGTCTTTTATAATAATTCCAAATAAGATTTTTTTTCAACCTTATTTTAATCTATTCAGGCAATCAGCTACTTTAAAGTTTCCATACCAACTATAATCTACATTTATCTCAAAAAATCATATTCAAACGGCATTTATTTCGTAACACTACATATATCTTTTATTGAAATATACACGTCCTTGCAATATACACGTCCTAAAAAGTACTGATAGTTTCCGATTAGGATGGCTTAATGATGCTACTGATGTTACAAACTTTTATTTCACGGCACATCGCGTTTCTAGGTCGTCAGGTTATGACTTTATTCATTTCCATGTCATCCCCATATTTGTTCACACCGTTTCCTGACATGCCACCGATGTTGTGCGCTTGGGAAAGGCACTTAACACTACTTTCCTCACTTAACTAAAGTGAAAATGAGTATTGTCCTGTCCTGTTTTTGCACTCTGTGTTGGTGGCGGCATAAAATAAGTTGATATAACTTGAGTGTGCCGTCGCCATGTTTGGTCATTAAATGTTGGAATGAAATAAGTGTCTCCTCTAATTGTCTCCATTAATTGCAGTGCAGGGTCTCAGGCCAGTTATAATGTTCTATCCAACATCATATGACCTTCTCTTTTGGGATACGGAGGTCGGTATCGACTTCCAACTACCTTTGACCCGTTCTAGTAGGCCTACCCCACCAAGAGTTCTATGAAGCGTCCCTCTCTTCAGTATCCCCGTTGTCGGGGGTAGTATCTTCTCCATCTGTCTGATTGTAACATTTGCACTGTTCTGACCTGGATTTCGAACCGGTGATATTGTTCTCTCCAACACTACGCGTACCTTTTCTTCCCTCGGCCGTACTGGGGCACCTGCCTTGGCCATCCCGTACGGGCTAACAGTTTCGTCAAGGTCGTCATCCTTTATTGTTGAGTATATGGGTCAATAGAAGTGCTATCGGCGGTAGCTCCGTCAGCCTGTTTTCGGGGGCATTGCCAGGTTGGTTGTTACTTCTCAGTTCGGCCATCACGTGTTCGTCTATATAGTCATTATATTTACTCCGTAGACTAATACAGACTGCGAAAAGGACAAGAATGGGTACTGTACACAGGGGAACAAAAACGTACCAGTTTGGATTCAGATATGTCTGAACTCTCGTAGGAAGAAATACTATGAAGGGATGTGTTTGGGCTTTAGTGTTGACGACTGTTGAATGAGTGGGCGTACTCGTGCTAATTCTCTCAGAGGTGGCCAGCTCGAGTAACACATGCAGCGCATTGAAATTGTCTGGGACAAGCATTCCAGCCTCGATAGTGCTAGTGGACGACTTAACACCGCATCGGATGAATCTCCCTTTCCACTGTCTGCTTAGTTCTACATCTACAGCTAACACAGACACCGTCCTGACACCATAGTTTGGAGCTGCCTGATTGTGTGAGCAATTTGTAGTTACACTGGACGGCGTCTCCCATGTCCATCCACAAGCACTTGTGTCGTGTTGGAATGAAATGTTGAAGTGCTGAGATGTTAGGTTAGCGTTTCGTTCATCCTCACCTAAACCCGGCAACAGATTAGTAGTATTATCTGGTAGGACCCAGAAGATAGTGCTCTCTTCCCCCCAAGTCGCCTGGCACCGAATATGCAAATCGTGATCACCAATGTCCTGCGTAATCTTCACCACTGGCGAGGGGCATGGCAAGTCATTTGTGGGAACGGAGAAGATGTATTTGCCTTCCATCTCCAGTGGGTAGTAGCAGGGTAAACTATAAGGGATTAGAGTAAGGTAAGTTCTGCCACGGGTTGCGAACCAACGATTTGCACAGGTACAACGTAGTCTGGTTCCTTCCCAAAACAGCGACGGTTTAATCTTAAATCCTCGTACCCAAGACTCCCACAGAACCGTCAACGGGTTGTCTTTCAAGTCCAAATTGGATAAGCTCTCAAGACTGCGAAAGGTGTCTGGCTCTATAACGGTGATCAAATTTTTATCTAGAATTAACCTGTTCATGCGTCTTATGCCGAAGAACCACTGACTTTCCACCCTCTTCAATCTGTTACCCCTCAGACAAAGTGTGCCCAAAGACCTGTTTTGAAAACTACCTTTATCGATGATCTCTATCTTGTTGTAGGACAGGTCCAGCGCTAGCAACATTTCTAATTTTTCGAAATAATGCTGCTCAACCTTCATCAGTTGATTGTATGAAAGGTCAAGCATAGAGATGCGAACCAGGCCCCTGAAAAGCCCCACTATGGATTGAGGAGATCTCATTGGATGATGCGTTTAGCTGTAACACATTGCACAGACCATTGAATCCACCCCGAGTTAAATAGCTCAGTGACGTCTGGCGAATTCGCAACCACTCCAAGGTTTTGAACCTCACCAGACCTGATGGTGCCAGTGCCGTCAGATTCACCCCACGAATGTCTAGAAAGCGAATGTTTTGTAGGATATCACCGGGGTCCAAAGAACCAGACAGATTGGTGGATGTTGTTTCAGTCAGTTTGAGAGACAAGGTACTGGGTTGAATGTTACACACAAGTAACCTAAAACTCTCGAAATCTGACATGCTGCAGACGATACACCTACTGTACATATTGTCTGCTGGCCTGAGGATGTCAGGACAGGTCGTATCTTTGCAGGCATGGCGTCGAAAGGTTCGGCATCGGGTCTGAGGAAAAACTCCTCGGGGAGAGACAACCCCACTTGGAAATGTTAGATATACTGACAAAATCAAGATTGCAGCTCTGGTGATCTTTGCAGATGTCGCCATTTTGGACGATGATGTGCAATATTCTCTATTCAACTGGCGTTTTACAGTCTTTGAGAAAATATGGTAGTTGTGCCTATTTCTGCTAATAAAGGAGCTCGTCTTGTACCGAATCTGATACGGATTATTTCCCCTTGTGGGATAAATAGATGCTTTGTAAGAATGTGTTGAAAAGGACAACAACTAAAGCGTACGCGACTTTTTGAATATGTATCAACTGCCAGCTACCAGTAGAGGACTACAACAGTCGTCCTGACAAAAAAAGGGATAAAAATAAAACATTATGCATGGTATACTTACACATATGGAGTCAAAGGTAAAAGCATCTATTGCTAATACAACTATCTTAAAATACTACACACATAACATAATGTTGCAAAAGCACATTAAACAAAATTGATTTTTTAATCAAAACATTTTTTATTCGTTTAACAAAGAGATGTACATACAGCGAAAGACAGTGTGGCAAGCCCCCCTTAATACGAATGCACTAATACACAGAAATGGAAACAAAATGGATTGCTGTCAAGAGAATAGCCTCCTTTGCAGACGTTCCGGGATCGGTCTTTTTCGGGGGTGGGGGGTTTTCTGATCAAACGTATAGATCGCACGCAATAGAAGCTCCGGCCGCCAACCGTACATTCTAGTAGCTATCCCAGGGGAAGCTTCTATTGCGTGAGATCTACGTTTTGATTAGAAAATACTCCCCCCCACCCCAAAGAATGACCAATCCCGGAACGTCTGCAAAGGAGGCTATCAAGAGACACATCTTCTATATCTGTCGCCTTGCCTTGAAACGAAAACGCGTCGTCCTTGAAAAGAGTATCTCGTGTCCCTGTCGTCGATGTGGTTTTACGTTGTGACTAAATTGTCTGCCAGGTTCTGTTCTGAATTTAATTTTGTTGAAATTTTCTTAAATATGTTGTCCAAAATGCGCTAAGAACGCAAACAAGCATCACAGATGCTGTAAAAATAAGGCTTTACTATTTCGTTCAAATGACAGCTATCCCTTAAACTATAGATTTATAACCTTTGAAAGGTTTATTGAGCAATGTTAGCGAAAAATATGCACATGCCAAGTAAATGTTAGTACGTTCCTATTTCTAGATTTATAGATAACACCAACACATTATTCCGGCTCTCATTTGACATATGTTGTCCTAAGACTAGTATCTTGGCAAATATTTCTGGTCATGAATTCATCTAACCATTTCTTATCCGTACTGTATACTCGTAGTAGTATAACCTTTATACGCCCTACAAAGTACAATGGTTACGATCCCCCAGAAGATCTAGTCCAATATATAAAGAATATATGAGATAGGTTATGGAAATAAATTAGGCAACTTACATGACCTACGAATGAAATTTCTACTCGTTTTAAGTGAACATGCTTAAAACATAGCAGTATAGAGCGATGCAATAAGGTTAACACGTACACGTAGAGTAGTTCAGCATATAAAACTATTGATTCTCCGATTAGTTTTACCTCAGGCTGTTTCCGAAGATCGCGAGGGTTGTACCGGGTACTCGTAGTCACTTCGTCGTGCGAGAAAAAAAAAAACAAGCGAGCACATATGTACGAGTGCTGATCCGCCGATCTGCAAAGCTGAGACACAGAAGAATGCATAAATTTAAAAAAAACGCAGCTCTGTCTTTTCGTAATGTATGAATTATGAATCCAGGACAACATATCACAGACCTTTTAGATACACCCACACAGTGTGAGTCCGCATGTGGTATCTTTGATAAGATCATTGTATGCATTATGGATCTGGGCCAAGAAACAACATGAACAAAAAAAATGTGCATCATTCATGCTGTTTTGACACGCGAGACTGTTAAGGATGTTGTCAACAATTATAGTTCTAGACAGACAGACATCTAGACAGACAGAATTGTACAACCTCCTGGCAAGACGGTTACTTGTGTAAACACGGGATCAGGGGAACCATGATTGCAAATTCCAGTCTAAAAAGCCTCTGTCATACATTCATATGATATGAATTTTGGGACTCCCAAACACTAGCCGAACGCCCCCCAACCATGGTTAGGAGTATGTCGGCTCAAATTCGGCCGGTGTTTGGCAAGGTTGGCTTCAATTCGGCCAGCTGAGCTGAATGTTTAAACCATTGAGTGTTTGATCGAGGTTCGTACAGGGTTGACAGGTGGTCGGGTGTACAAGTTAGCAGAACACTCGCCAACCATTCGAGATTACGTCAGCAGTTGTACGTTCGGGGCCAATGCAAATTTGACTCGAATTTAACTCAAATTAACATATGTAAAGGTGTGGCCTAAATCTGGCTAGACTACTCACGAACGTCTCGTGAGGACTTTATACTCACGCCCCTGCCACACATTCAAAACCTTCCCCCGACCACCGTCCAACGTTGGCGGTAGGTTGGGAGCAGTATGATCAGATTTAGACCACGCCTATCTTTCGATACAAATCAATTCAAATTTTAGTTAAATTTAAATCACCTTTGCCTACCAACCACGCCCCGACAACTGCCGACCTAGCCTACTCCCAACCACAGGCGAGCCAGGTGCCAACCATGGTCCAACTTCCCGCCCACTCCCAAATGTTCTGAACATTTTGAAACAATCGGCTAAAGCAGCCGCATAGTAGCCGACCTCGCAGAATACCAGCCAACCACTACCGACGTAACCTGGTATCCAGTCTGATCGTGGTTGGGGCAGGCAGTCTTCGGGGCTGTAACAGTTTCTCCCCACTCAATACAACAGGCCGCCCGGTAGAAGTGTTACGCTAATAGAGGAAGACAACATTATCTTGAAAGTTCATCTGTGTTGGTAGAAGTCACTATGAAGTAAGTTTAAACTGTAATTTCCAACACAACAAAGAATTGGACTCACCCAAATTTTCGACTGTACAACTCCAGTCTTTTTCAAGGAATGAGCAATCCACCGCTTCCGTGACGTCACGCAGATAACACACGTGACTCCGTGAGCAGTGGATCATAGGTTGCAGAAAGTCTGTGGATCAGGGCTTTACAGTCATCCCTCAACAGAGACGGGGGGCGCCACAGACTTTCCGCAACCTATGATCCACTGCTCAACGGAGTCACGTGTGTTATCTGCGTGACGTCACGGAAGCGGTGGATTGCTCATTCCTTGACAAAGACTGGAGTTGTACAGTCGAAAATTTGGGGGATTCCAATTTGTTGTGTTGGAAATTGCAGTTTAAACTTACTTCATAATGTATTCCATGTTGTTCCTTTTAACTAATCTCGTTGTCTGATCTCCCTTATGCAAGTCAGCACATGCACACATGTGGCGATCACAATCTTGACAAGTTTGTCCTCTTTTCCTTATTAAGTTAATTCATAAACTAGTATTTTGAACATTGTGTACAGACAATTGCCCCCTTGATCACAAATACAACAAAATACGTAATATGTTGTTGTTTTTATCGTTATTGTCGACGTTTTCTATAATGATGTTGTCTGATTTCCCCTATGCAAATGAGCACATGCAACATTCCCGCATACTTTTCTTTGTTTCGTAATCAAGTAAAACCCATCGGACCGGTTTTATCCACCCCACCAAGTCCCAATATAAGCTCGACCCTGACTGCTCTGTTACTCAGTACTGACTCTGCAGCCGTGAGAATCTGTGTCGTCGTCAAAACATCGTGCAGTACTTTGGACCTTCTGTGCAACTTGGTAAGTGCTGACTGTGATTTCATTTTCCTGCATTAAATTGTGACGACGGACTTCTGACATCTTCTTCGTTATAGGTTAAACTTTATAATCCTGTTTACAATACGCATTTGTCAGTATACATGCCATACACTGTACACGATTAGAAGTTTCATTGATCTGATATATTACTTCGAATTTTTACTACTCCTGTAGGTTAGACCAACATGGCGACCAGAGCTGAATCTCATCAGAAGGAAGAAGGGGGAGAGAATGGACATGGAGAGCAGGATTCCTCGCGTACACACAAGTGCAGGCGGTGCGACAAGGAGTTTCGTTATCTTAGTCATCTCAAGCAACACATGCGGATGCACACAGGTGAGAAACCTTATCGGTGTGAGAAATGCGACAAGCGCTTCAGTCATCTGAGTAATCTGACGACTCACATGCGGACTCACACATGTGAGAACCAGTACCGGTGCGAGGAGTGCGGCAGGTGTTTTGTTATTCTGGGTCATCTCGAGCAACATATCAGAAGTCACACGGGCGAGAAACCATACAGGTGTGAGGTTTGCGGCAAGCAGTTCAGTCTGCTAGGTGTACTGAACAGACACGCGCGGACTCACACGGGTGAGAAACCGTACGGATGTGAGGAATGCGGCAAGCAGTTCAGCAGAGTGGATGCACTGAAAACCCACATAAGAAGCCACGCTGGTGAGAAACCGTATAGATGTGAGGAGTGCAGCAGGCAGTTCAGCGAACTGTGCCTTTGAAGCAACACATGAAATCTCACACAGGTGAGAAGCCGTACAGATGCGAAGAATGCAGCAAGCAGTTTAGTCAGTTGTCGAATCTAAAGAAACACATGCGGACTCACACGGGTGAGAAACCCTACAGATGTGAGCAGTGCAACAGTCGGTTCAGTCAGCTGAGTCATCTGAAGTATCACATGCGGACTCACACCGGTGAGAAACCCTACAGATGTGAGGAGTGTGGCAAGCAGTTCACCACAGGAGGCAATTTAAAGAGACACGTGCGGACTCACAGAGCGGAGAAACCGAACATGTCCTAAAAATACAGCAGAAGCTTTCGTCAGAGTACCAACTTAAAAACTCACACCCACGAAAGTACGCCGATGTCGTTGTAAAGATGGGCTCGTTTTAAATGTCCTAACTGTCTCATCGTGTTATTGTTATTCTTTTGCAAACGGACCCGGGGGTCAGTAGTCCTTGCTTTTTGATTTCATTGTGTCATTCATTTTCAAGTGGAATCGCATTTTTCTTTTTTTTTTTCTTTCAGTATTGTACTCTCTACAATACCCCACTGTCAAGTTAACAATAGGGACGATTTCATATGACGATCGATGCATGCTCCTTTCACCTGTTCATTAGAGCTGGAAGTAAAATGTGTAAAATGCGACAGTGTAGTATTTAGACAATAGTTACATGGTAGGACACCGACAGGAGGACAATAAAACTTCAAGGTTTCATTGTCCGTCTGTTACAGAACTTAGTGAACTACATATAGTTTTAGTATCTGTAAATATACTGTATGTTTAGCATTTAGATATAGTTGCAACATGTTTCTTATTAGCGTATATTAGTTATGAATGTTGTTCGTTTTCCCATTGTTCTGTGAGGTACAGGTAGTTTTTAGAGGTTTGCCAACTTTTTGCATCTCAGTTTATACATACAATAAAGTACGTTGTGTGTCGTATTTATTGGTTACCATCGCTTTCATTATTTCCATGGTGTACCTTTTTACTGAGCTTGTTGTCTGATCTCCCTTGTGCAAGTCACACGCAACATGGCAGGATCACAATCTTGACAAAAAATTCCTCTTTTCCTTATTACAAAGGCCAATGTACTAGTACTTTGAACATTGTGTGCAGACTTTGAACATTGTTTGCAGACAATGTCCCCTTTGATCACAGATACAACAAAAGACGTAATATGTTGTTGTCTTGTCGTTATTGTCGAAGTTTTATATAATGATGTTGTCTAATTTCCCCTATGCAAATAAGCACATGCAACATTCCAGCACACTTTTCTTTGTTTCGTAATCAAGTAAAAACCACCGGACAGGTTTTATCCACCCACTCAGTCCCTATATAAACGCGTCCCTGACTGCTCTGTTTCTGTCAGTACTGACTCTACAGCCGCGAGGATCTGTGTCGTCGTGAAAACATCGTGCTGACGTGCAGTACTTTGGAGCGTCACAGCTTTTGGTAAGAGTCGACTATGATTTGGGTTATCCTGTGAATTATCTATGAGTACTGCCATGCGGTACCTTGTTGTAGTCTAAATTTTAAACATAAATCAAACTAACGAAAGTTAGATGCATCATATAACGGATCTGGTGCATGTATTTTGAATGATATTGGGTTGGTATGCTGAGATTGTAATCTAGTCAAGCGGATGTGTACAGCACTACAGTTTCTTATGAATATGCTATGCTAAGTTTTGAGTGCTATAAACCAGGTTACATGTAATGGCATGTTTATACATATTTTTCAAGTATAAACAGTGCAAGTCCGCACGTAAAACGTATACAAGATTCTCAATCCCTTTACATATACGACATATTATACTTTACAATGTTCCTGCAGGCTTACGGGTTTCACCATCAATATCATGGCAACCAGACCTGAATCTCATCTGAAACAAGAAGAGGGAGAGAGTGGACGTGGAGAACAGGAATCTCCGCGTACCCACAACTTGCACAAGTGCAGCGAGTGCGACAAGGAGTTCCGTTACCTATGCCGTCTGAAGCGACACATGCTGACTCACTCAGGTGAGAAACCTTATCGGTGTGAGAAATGTGGCAGAAGCTTCAGTCAGCTGGGCCATCTGACGGTTCACATGCGGACTCACACGGGTGAGAAACGGTATCAATGTGAGCAATGCAGCAGGTGCTTCAGTACGCTGGTTCACCTGAGGAGGCATATCAGAACCCACACCGGTGAAAAACCCTACAGGTGTGATCATGAGGAGTGCAACAGGCAGTTCAGTCAGCTGGGTGATCTGAAGCGACACATGCTGACTCACACAGGTGAGAAACCTTATCGGTGTGAGAAATGTGACAGAAGCTTCAGTCAGCTGAGCCATCTGACGGTTCACATGCGGACTCACACGGGTGAGAAACCGTATCAATGTGAGGAATGCAGCAGGTGCTTCAGTACGCTGGTTCACCTGAGGAGGCATATCAGAACCCACACCGGTGAAAAACCCTACAGGTGTGATCATGAGGAGTGCAACAGGCAGTTCAGTCAGCTGGGTGATCTTAAGAGGCACATTCGAACTCACACTGGTGAGAAACCCTACAGGTGCGAGGAGTGCAGCAGGCAGTTCATTGAGCTGGGTCATCTAAAAAGGCACATTCGGACTCACACGGGTGAGAAACCCTACAGGTGTGAGGAGTGCAGTAAACAGTTTAGTGACCTAGGGAATCTAAAGAAACACATGCGGACTCACACTGGTGAGAAACCGTACCGGTGTGAAGAATGTGGCAGACAATTCCGTGAGCTGTGTAGTCTGAAGAAGCACATGAGAACTCATACTGGCGAGAAACCATACACGTGTGAGGAGTGCGGCAAGCAGTTTAGTCAGCAGCAAGATCTAAAGAGGCACATGCGGACTCACACAGGCGAAAAACCGTACAGGTGTGAGGAGTGTAACAGGTAGTTCACCAGACTGAGCAGTTTAAAGAGACACGTGGATAGTCATCGAGTGGAGAAACCGTACATGTCTTAAAAAGCAACAGAAGCTTTCGCCAAAGTGCCAATTAAAGATCTCACACTGGCAAAAGCCTGTCAATGTTTTTGCAAAGGTTACTGGGGTGAGATCGTTTTAACTGTCCTTGCTGTTTGATCTCATTGTGTTATTCTTTTACAAACGAGGCCGCTTATTTTTACTGTTTTTTTTTTTTTTTTTGTCAACAGTGTATTCTGTCAGTAGGGTATTCGTGACTCAACTATAAAGTTAGCAATAGCGGGAATGTTATATCGCGATCGATGCATGCTCCGTAGCCAGTTGATTTCAGCTAGAATTCGTGTGCAAAATGCAATTGTGTAGTAGTTACATAATAGTTACATGGTAGGACACAGCTTGTTTAACGTCAATGTGTCATTTTCCGTCGGCTGTAGAACTTAGTCAACTAAATGTAGTTTTCTTTTCATCTGTAAATATACAAGATGTTTAGTTACATTTGCAGAATGTTATTTATTAATGCATCAAACTTGTGTTTGTTTTACTGCAGTTCTGTAAGGTAGAGGTAGCTTAAAGTTAGAGATTTGTCAACTTCTTGCATCTCGGTTTCAACAATAAAGCGCGTTATGTGTCTTATTTTATTTTGTCGTCATCACTGTTGTTTTTCCCATGTTGTACCCTTTTCCTAAGGACGTTGTCTGATTTTTCCAATGCAAATTAGCTCACGTAACATGGTGCGTTCACCATATTTTCCCAATTAATAAGGGTGTTTCCCGCTATTCAAGTCATTTTAGATTTCTTTGAGGGTGAAAGTTTGGGCTATAGAGGCTGAAAAATTAGATTTTTTTACTCACAATGTCTTTTTTGTGTACTAGTATTAATTTCAGCACACGTAACATGTCAAAGGCGTGTAAAAGGCGAGAGTGCAGTGTTTCGACAATCTGTAAATAAGTTTTCTTGTCACGGTCACAATCGTTATATGTTCTGTAGCATTTTAATTAGATCTAGAAGTATTTGTCTTGAGTAAAAATCTGACTGTTAAGTGTTTGGACAATAGTGACAGAGATTTACACAGTAAGACGCCGTTCGATTGACGCCATCGCTCGGTAATTAGTTGTATCTGATTGTTCTAGGTACTGAAGTTTTACTTTTCTTTTTATATTTGACTAACCGTTGTGAAGACATTAGGTCTGCAGGGTTTGGTTGCTGACGACATTCAGACCCACACAGGCGAAAAACCTAACCTATGTACGTGAGGAATGTAACAAAAGCTTCAGTCAACTGGGTGCTTGGACGACTCACATGTGGAATCACATGGGTGAGAAACCGTACAAGTGTGAAGAGTGCAGCAAGCAGTTTAGCGAACTGGGCCATAAAGAAACACATGCTGACTCATTTTTTTTCTGTCAGTATTGTAATCTCTACACGACCCCACTGTCAAGTTAACAATAGGGGCGATTTCACTTCACGAGCGATGTATGCTCCGTAGCCTGTTCATTAGAGCTGGAAGTCGTGTGTAAAATGCGACAGTGTAGTATTTAGACAATAGTTACATGGTAGGACACCGACAGAAGGACAATAAAACTTCAAGGTTTCATTGTCCGTCTGTTACAGAACTTAGTGAACTACATGTAGTTTTAGTATCTGTAAATATACTGTATATTTAGCATTTAGATATAGTTGCAACATGTTTCTTATTAGCGTATATTAGTTATGAATGTTGTTTATTTGTTTTCCTATTGTTCTGTAAGGAACAGGTAGGTTTTAAAGGTTTGCCACCTTTTTGCCTGTCAGTTTCTACATACAATAAAGTACGTTGTGTGTCGTATTTATTGGTTACCATCGCTTTCATTATTTCCATGTTGTACCTTTTTACTGAGCTCGTTGTCTGATCTCCCTTTTGCAAATCAGCACAGGCAACATGGCAGGATCATAATCTTAACAAAAATTTCCTCTTTTTGTTACAACAAAGGTTATTCATATACTAGTATTTTGAACGTTGTATGCAGACAATCGCCCCTTGGATCACAGATACAACAAAAGACGTCATATGTTGTTGTTTTTATCGTTATTGTTGAAGTTTCATATAATGATGTTGTCTGATTTCCCTTATGCAAATGAGCACATGCAATATTCCGGTATACTTTTCTTTGTTTCGGAATCAAGTAAAACCCACCGGACCGGTTTTATCCACCCACTCAGCCCCTATATAAACGCGTCCCTGACTGCTCTGTTTCTGTCAGTACTGACTCTGCAGCCGTGAGGATCTGTGTCGTCGTGAAAACACCGTGCAGTACTTTGGAGCTTCTGTGCAACTGTGCAACTTGGTAAGTGCTGACTGTGACTTCGTTTTCCTGTATTAAATTGTGACGGCCTTCTGACATCTTCTCCGTTATGACTTACTTGACTTAGTTGACTTGACCAAGATCATCCGACATGTCCAGTAAAGTCCACTGTATCCCTGTCTTTCCCTCTCTTGTAGTTTCCCCCATGATCCAGTCAAGTGCAGTTATGAAGAGTAGTGGGCTCAGGAGACATCCCTGTCTCACCCCTGTAGTCATGTTGAATGGCGATGTTAAATCTCCTTCATGTAGCACTTGTGCTTGGAAATTGGCGTAGAAAACCTTGACCATGTTGATGATCTTTCCTGGGATTCCGTAGTGGGCAAGTATTTTCCATAGTGTGGTCCTATCAACAGAGTCAAATGCTTTTTCATAATCAATGAAAACAGCGTAAAGCTGTGAGTTAAACTCGATAGACTGTTCAACTATTATCATCAAGGTTGCTATCTGGTCACTGCACGATCTGTTCGGGCGGAAGCCAGCTTGGTTGTCTCTTAATTTGGATTCCATCGCATTTGCTGTTCGATTGAGGATCACTCTACACAAGATCTTGCTGGCAACTAAGATGAGCATAATACCCCGCCAGTTCTTACAATCTGTTAGATCTTCTCCGTTATAGGTTAAACTTTATACTCCTGTCTATATTCGGACTTACTTTCATATCAAATAATGTACCCGAAAACGTGTATTCGTCTGCATCAAACCAGATTTTTGTTTGCGTTTTTTTTAAATTCCGCTGACAGAGAACTCCATTTACGTCGTCCACATTTTGACTTACCTTTGTTACAATGTTTCCTGTGCTAACTCTTACCCTCTCCTTCAAAAATTCGGTCTTCATTGAAATAAATCACAACTTGTTTCCTTTAACCTAAATATCCCTTAACCAAAACCGGACCGGTTTTATATACCCACTTATGATCAGCCCCTATATAAACGCGTCTCTGACTGCTCTGGTTCTGTCAGTACTGACTCTGCAGCCGTGAGGATCTGTGTCGTCGTGAAAACATCGTGAATGATATTGGGTATGTAAGTTGGGATACCCAACGGTAGTACAGTACGTTATGAATACGCTATGCTAACTTTTGAGTGCTATAAACCAGATAGGTTACATGTGATGGCATATTTATATGTATTTTTTCAAGTATAAACGGTGCAAGTCCGCACGTATAACGTATGCAAGATTCTCAATTCCTTAACATGTATGACATATTATGCTTTCAATGTTCCTGCAGGCTTACGAGTTTCACCATCATGGCAACCAGAGCTGAGTCTAATCTGAAGGTAGAAGGTAGAGAGAGTGGACGCGGAGAACAGGAATCTTCGCATACCCACAAGTGCAGTGAGTGCGGCAAGGAGTTCCGTTACCTAAGTCGTCTGAAGACTCACATGCGGACTCACACGGGTGAGAAACCTTATCGGTGTGAGAAATGTGGCAGAAGCTTCAGTCAGCTGGGCCATCTGACGGTTCACATGCGGACTCACACGGGTGAGAAACCGTATCAATGTGAGGAGTGCAGCAGGTGCTTCGGTACGCTGGTTCCCCTAAGGAGGCATATCAGAACCCACACCGGTGAAAAGCCCTACAGGTGTGAGGAGTGCAGCAGGCAGTTCAGCGAACTGGGTCATCTGAAGGAACACATGCGGACTCACACTGGTGAGAGACCGTACAAGTGCGAGGAGTGCAGCAGGCAGTTCAATCAACTGGTTCATCTGAAGGAACACGTACGGACTCACACTGGTGAGAAACCCTACAGGTGTGAGGAGTGCAGCAAGCAGTTTAGTAGACTGAGTAATCTAAAGACACACATTCGGACTCACACGGGTGAGAAACCGTACAGATGTGAAGAGTGCAGCAGGCAGTTCAGTCAGCTGGGTGACCTAAAGCGACACATTCGGACTCACACGGGTGAGAAATCGTATCAATGTGAGGAATGCAGCAGGCAGTTCAGTCAACTGGGTGACCTAAAGAGACACATTCGGACTCACACGGGTGAGAAACCGTATCAATGTGAGGAATGCAGCAGGCAGTTCAGTCAACTGGGTGACCTAAAGAGACACATTCGGACTCACACGGGTGAGCAACCTTACCGATGTGAGGAGTGCAGCAGGCAGTTCAGCGAACTGGGTCATCTAAACAGGCACATGCGGACTCACACTGGTGAGAAACCCTACAGGTGTGAGGAGTGCAGCAGGCAATTCAGTCAGCTGATTCATCTGAAGGAACACATGCGGACTCACACTGGTGAGAAACCCTACAGGTGTGAGGAGTGCAGCAGGCAGTTCCGTCAGCTGCAGGCAGTTCCGTCAGTCTGACGTTTTCAAAATCATATCCAGTTGCTTGAGTAACTGTTTTTTGGCGTACAACAGAAGCTTTCATCAGAGTACCGACTCGTAGGGCTGCCAAAACAGTAACCCTCGTATGTTATATGAGGGTTACTGTTTGGGATAATGTCCTTGCTGTTTGATTTCATTGTGTTATTCTTTTTCAAGTGAAAACAAATTTTTCATTTTTTGTCAGTATTTCACTCTCTTCACGACCCCACTTTCAGGTTAACAATAGGGGCGATTTCATATCACGATCGATGCATGCTCCGTAGCCTGCTATAGCACGTCCTTTAGTTTTTAGACAATAGTTACATGGTAGGACACCGACATGGTAGGACATAACAAACAGAGGTCAGGCACCCGGGTAGGGTTGCTTTCAGTACTGCTGCAAAATCAGTTGGTTATTTTCTCCAATTTACCCCTTTCTGTACCAACTGGTTGTAGTCCTGTGTACCAATTATATCCCTAAGACAGCGCCGGCCCTGCCAACCACC
>NW_017802402.1:0-6439 GCF_001625305.1 Branchiostoma belcheri | reverse complement strand
AGTTCAGCGTGACGTTTTGCCTGCGGTATTCTATTCATTAACTGATGTCCTCGATTTGCTGCTGTTTTCACAGTGATCAGTAGGAGGCAGTGCTGTTCAGAGCTACATGTGCTTAATGTACTAAGCCCTGCACCCACAACTATCTTTAACTTAGCTACGTAACTATATAGGCAGCTCTGATGTAACGCTTAGTGGTTTTAGCGCCCACACGCAACACAATATAGTATCACACCCTCCCTGTGTATTGCTATTTTATACAATACAGCAGTTCTAATCAAGATACAGTTCATGGAGAAATAAGTTCACGTTTAAAGAAGGTATCATCTGTTCTGTCAGGAAACGAATGGTTTAAAAAAAGGGCGGTTGATTTACAAGTGAAACCGCAAAATACAGAGAATAAATATATTTATATGTATATATATATATATTATTCTCTTCTCGCAGATATCAGTATGCTATGAGATAGGGTTGAGTAAACTCAGTACGATAAGTAATGACACTGATAATTAATTCCAGTAAATCCAGTTTTACCGCCCTAAAATGACTCTGAGTGCATTCAAAGCTTCAATACATGCACGTAGTAGTTATTACAACACAGCTATGGAACTCAGTCACAACTCAAAAATCAAGCGTGTCAATGTCTGTAAAAGGCTACAGGAAGAACAGTTAAGAATGAGATGCATAAATTTTGGGGTCTCTTGCTACATACCCCTGAGTCTATGCTTCTCCTCTTTATTGCAATATGCACAGTACACAACATAATGAACCAGCCATTGCTTGTGAACATGGATGTCAAAGGCAGTGAACGTTGTATTCTTTAAACTATGCTGTACAAAATAACGCTAGTTGCCAAAGAGGTGTTTTACGCAATGGCAATATTGTGGCATTTCCATATTGGACATAAAGATAATGTAAAACGTACCGTGCATAATGTAGATTCCTTTTTGTACTAAACCTATTAGTTTCTAGACATAGTCATTGATACATTCTTCGTAATTGTTCTTCTCTTTCCTTATGAACTGTGGGACATCAAACATGGCGCCCGGGGGCACACGCATGTCCTAAGGCCTCCACACTACACCGCGGATTTTGAACTGTGTCTAATATATCCAGCCTCGAAACAGAGCACTATGTCGTCCACACTGTCTCTATCTAGTTTTGGCCATTTGCACCTTATGTGTATTTTGCTCAATTTCCTTACATTACGACAGATGATTACCCGTACAGGCCCAACGACTTCATACCACCAGGGTCCGTCGGCCTCAAGCGAAAGGAGGACAATCGAAAAGAATTGTCATTCTTCTTGAAAATATTTGACGGCGCCTGTATCGGGTACGTGGTACGCTGCACGAACAAGTATGCCCGGGTGAGGAGAAGAGCGCGCCCCACAGAAAGACGCGCGCGTTGGAAACCTATCTTCGTAGACGTGGGCATAGCTCTCTTCGTAGAAGCGGGCATAGCTTTCTTCGTAGAAGTGGGCATAACTCTCTTCGTAGAAGTGGGCACAGCTCTCTTCGTAGAAGTGAGCGAAGCTCTATTCGTAGAAGTGAGCACAGCTCTATTCGTAGAAGTGGGCAAAACTCTCTTCGTAGAAGTGGGCAAGGCTCTCTTCGTAGAAGTGAGCACAGCTCTCTTCGTAGAAGTGAGCAAAGCTCTATTTGTAGAAGTGAGCACAGCTCTCTTCGTAGAAGTGGACACAGCTCTCTTCGTAGAAGTGAGCAAAGCTCTATTCGTAGAAGTGAGCACAGCTCTATTCGTAGAAGTGAGAACAGCTCTTATTTTATTATTATTCTCCCCCAAAGGAAAACATTTCTTCCTATAACAAAATAAGAAAAAAAAAATTTTTTGGGTAGTGTATTTGAAAAAAATAGTCTACCTGTTCATAATAAAACTGTGCATACAGGCCAATCTCTTTAGTTTCCTAAATCTGTACAGGGGAAGTCGTAACTTTTGTCGTCAAACCCGAATAAAGCTTGCCGGCTATGGCGATGTATTGTCTTTTTCTCCGTAAAATACAGGTGTGGCTAGCAAATACATGAACGACTCTTGCACTATGCCCTCTACATTAGTGTTGCTGTTCTTGTTGTAATCGTGACTTCAAGGTTTATTGCATTTGTCATCAACAACCTCTACAGAAACGACAAATGGTTAATTAATATATAACCATTGGCTAGATCTTCTACACGCCATTTTATACTCCTGCTAATTGTGATGCTGGGACCTGGGTAACGTGGAAAAACAACCGCCAACACAATACTCGGTCAGTTGAGTCGGGGGGGAGCTTTCACCGTCACTGAAACAAAGGGGCAGGGGTATCTACATCGGTTCATGCTCCTTGTTGTACCCAGCGATCGTAAAAGGACTATGAAATCTGGCATTATACTCAAAGTTTGAGAGGTAGCCTATCTATCCATTACAAAAGTGTCCATACATTCCAAACTCTTTGCACAAATAACATGTAGAGGGACAACAAACAACTGAAGTAGAAATCTATAGAAAAGAAGAGAAATTGTGGAACTTGGGCTTGAAGAAATTACGTTCTCGATTCATTTTCCCATGCATGCACAATTTTCTAAATGTACACGTGGAACCGTTTTTTTTTGGGGGGGGGTAGAAATGTAGAAACGTGCCGCTAGAAAGTTTGCGCAGGACGATTAGACGGTTCCATGACTAAGACTATTTGATTCTCGAGATAGAAAAAAGAAGGGAAAGAATCAAGGCTGGCCGCCATGACAGAAGAAGGCATTTACAGCTTGCATACCCAACTTCAAGGTTATACGCCCGTAACAAACAAATAGGTCTCACAGTATGACTCCGTATTTTCGGCAACATGAATACACATCTTGAGCTCGATATTCATTAACTGTCTTCTGCATATAGATAACCACAAAAATGTCCTACCTTGGTAAAAAGGAGAGAACAAGCCCACGGTGTTGTCAGGTACAGACCACGTTTGAAAGATACGCCCCCCCGAAAAGTTACCGAACCGCTTCTGTCACAGCATTTTGAATAGGCATGACACCAAAGGTCAATGATACTGTCTGAGGTGTGAGTCCCGCCTCACTACACAAAAGACTTCTGTCTCAATACTTTGGGTGTGAAATGTCACCAAATAAGAACGTCACCAGACTCTCTATGGCTAAAAATGGCACCTTTGTCATTATTTTCCTTCTCACGACAGGATAGGACTAATCTAATATGCATCGACAAATATCATTTCCTAGAATTTCTGAACGGTTAACCTTTCTGAATAGAAGTACATTGGTGTGTAAAAACCGCAGGTGTCACACCTGGGTAACGTGTTTAAATTGTTCGTTTATGAGTCATGGCTGATACCGCATTTCATACTGCCGGGAGGGGGGTAAACTAAATTAATTTTGTTAAATTGTCTACTCATGTGATGTAGCTGACAGGTGCTCTTCTCCTTGGTGTGCGCGTATTGCTCGTACGTGATGAGATTTGATAACATTTTTATATTATGATCATTACTTCAGTTATCAACATTTACAAACAGGCTTTTGTGAAAAGCTACAATACTAATTAAACTTTAAGCCCCAAAAAACAAATGCTCATTACATTCAATATACTGATATATAGATTGATATACAAATTAATAGTTACTTTGAATTGCATTAACAACCATTTACTTCAAATGGTTCCAGATTACAAGAAAACGCCACGTTTAGTATATGTTGATTAATAATCATATTCCAATATTCCACATATGCCGGAGATTTATTTATTGGTTCGGCTTACAACAGCCAGGGTTCCACACCTAGTCAAGGACAAGTATTAAGAACCAATAGAGATGGATGTATAAACACAAAAAAGACAGTACCAGACCAATAAAATGACCAGGCCTGATAAGTCAGCTCTAAGAGTATTATTTTGATACTGTCTTTCCGAAGTCACCCCCCCCCACCCCCAACTAACGATGCAGAATGACATCAACCTCTGACCCTTGTACTTCAGTTCATCCTGTATGAAGAGTTGTCTGTACTCAATAGTCTCAAAGCAGATGTTAGTTTGTCCTGTGTGTTATGCATGTACCATAAGTGGTAGCTTTCCTTATTGACTAGTTGCACGCCAGAACTACATGTTACAAGAGGAAGCCTAAACTAGATCTGGTGTACTAAATCACCGCACAAGTACAAAATCCATAGGTTATATAATATTAAATAAGTTCTTTGGTACGCTTGGAGATTGTAAACATCTCTATATAAATGGTATGAATAAGTTTGTAACAGACTAATGATGCTAAATAATTATACAACTGAAGTTACCTCAGAATGGTCTTTTCTGCATGCTTTTAACCTGTAAAGTCACAAAACGCGCCTAGATGTTTTTTTTTTCAAAATACATAACTTAAAATTAAAAACAACATGTAACTTTGAAGACAAGATGTTGCATTTTGCAAATTTTGCGGGAGTATAAAAGGCCATTTTTTTAACGTTTCACTCCTTCTCCTTAGGAATGAGACTAATGTCGTTTTCACTTATACGTTTGGTTTTGTGGATTTTCAAAATGGGGCATGTTGTCTTTTTGTATGTTCATTAAGTAGGCAAATCATGGTGTGGCCGTGGGGAGAGGTCAGGTTTAGACAATATATTAAAATTGCAGGATACATGATTATGTCCTAACATATCTCGTACACATAGTTTTTAAAACAGTCAGAAAGATTCATGAATTGTATAGAGACAGCTTATGTGTAGGTAGTGCCATTGTTATCCAATTTAAGCCTCTAAAATATTTCATGAAGGTAATATTTTGGCCATTTGCACCTCAAAATGTGTTTTTGGGGGCTCCTACTCAATTTCCTTACATTATGACGAAAGGCAAGGTTTAGAATATTTTGGATAATAATCTTGTACATAATTATAATGTAAAGTAGCAAAATTTAGTTTTCATAGCCAAAAATATGATTTCGTACAACTTCTACATTCGTGAGGGATCACCACAGTAAAATAAAAAGACGAAAGAAAAAAATATGCGCAAAATAGTATTACAATTTCTTAAAATACAAATGCTTTTAGCAACAGCCATATATTAATAAAATACACAACTTTACCAATATGTATTTAATGGGCGAGATATCTGCCTATACGTCGTCAATATAATTTCTAGTCAACGAATTCCTGTGTCAAACTTGTTAACCGAGCTTGAATATTTCTAATACTTTATACGAATTCAACGAAACCAGTGCTGCTCCATCCCTACCCTACTGTATAATTTTGTGGCAGCGATTCTTTTTGTAATGTACATTGTGAAAACTAACAATAACATAAACAAAGGTGTGACAATAAGCCAAGCATGGATTAGTTGGCAAACTGCAGGTAACATCACTAATTCTTATCTAATGAATAATTCCTTTATATAACAAGGATTAAAACAAATGCATTGCACTGAAAAGATGTATAATAGAAAAAGAAATTCGCTTTAGATTGTTTTGATAATCTAATAAAATGAATGAAACGGATACATTCGATAACAAATACATGGACACAAAGTAATATTACTTAAAAATACTATTGTAAAATCAATAGTAGCAGCAAAGGCAACATATATAATTAATATTTACTTTCTACACTGATGAAAAGACTAGATGCTGCTTCCCGTAAGTGTGTATACCGTAAAAAGGGAGAAAAAAATATGATCATGATCTACCTGCAAGTTGTCCTATCGTGCGCTTGACCTGACTAGGCGGGACCGCGTGTTTAGTTTCCCCGCCCGGTTTAATTTATACACTGCGGTGAGTTTTTTTTCACGGCCGCTTAATCATTTCTACCTCGTGCATCGATGTTAGACTGCAAGGTTTTGCACGGCAGTAGTTGAACAAACCCACAGCGTGGTGACTTAATCAAACTCATTCCGTGTAAACTTTCTGCCGTAAAACTCCTGCCGGGAGTCTAGTTTAACTAGACGGAGAAGAAGGCCTACAGGCCCGAAGGATGTCAGCCCAAACCACGATAGACACCAAACCGTCACGTAGAAAAACAGGTATTTTAGGTTGTACACAGTGCGTACAGGTACCCTAAGCTGACCTTTCTGGGCCTATCAGTTTGACGCTTTGGGGTGGAGAATGGTTGAGGAAACATTTTCAAGGTCATGCGATCCTTCTGCTTGGTTAGCTGTTCTTTCTTACCTAGAGCCATTGTGTTGGTTATGCTAAAACTGGAGCTTGGAGACTAAGCTATGGAAAATTTGCATTTTAAAGAAATCATTGGTAACAACATGTTGTAACAGTAAGGGAGAGTATCATGTGCTGGTCTATCAGTGTAAAGCTTGAAAGGTGACACTGAAAGGGGTGGAGTTTCCAAGGCCATGTAAACAAACACTCTGCCCAGTGCAGCGTGACGTGTTGCCTGCGGTATTCTATTCATTAACTGTTGTCCTCGATTTGCTGCTGTTTTTCACAGTGATCAGTAGGAGGCAGTGCTGT
>NW_017802401.1:0-6467 GCF_001625305.1 Branchiostoma belcheri | reverse complement strand
TCTCTTGGGCATGCTCTTCATCAGTGTGATACCGTTCCTTCTTTCTATCCCTTTCAGCCTGTGCATGCTCTTCATCTGTGTGATACCGTTCCTTCTTTCTATCCCTTTCAGCCTGTGCATGCTCTTCATCTGTGTGATACCGTTCCTTCTTTCTATCCCTTTCAGCCTGTGCATGCTCTTCATCTGTGTGATACCGTTCCTTCTTTCTATCCCTTTCAGCCTGTGCATGTTCTTCATCAGTGTGATACCGTTCCTTCTTTCTATCCCTTTCAGCCTGTGCATGTTCTTCATCAGTGTGATATCTTGTCTTCTTCCTGTCCCGTTGAGACTGGGCATACTTCTCATCCTCCTGGTACCGTTTCCTTTCTCGTTCCCGTTTGGCCTTCTTGCGGTCCTCGACGTTATCATTCAGTGTGGTCTTTCTCTTGCTGCTAGTGACTGGTGAGACCTCTGCAGATTCTTCACCCTGGCACAGTGTCATACTCCTTGTCTCTTGACAGCTCCATACTTTTGTGACAACTTCAAAGTGATTTTGGTTTGCATGATTGAGGTATATAGCATTACCTGGTTTCAACATGATTTGATCACCAATACTTTCGTTTGATGGGTACTTAAACCACTTCCACTCCTTGCCGTACTTAGTGTACAAATAGATGCGTACTCCCAAGAATAAAGCCATTGCATCCATTTCTACCTGTGAGGCCCATGCACCAAGATCTCCTGGACGTTTCCCTCTCTCATCTCGACGGTTCAGGTACTGACACATGGTTAGTCCTCCATCGAACCAAGACCTGTAAACATTCTCAGGCAATGTTGACATAAACTTAATCAAATGCTGCCTTAGTACTTTATGATATTCTTCGGTGCCACAGATATTGTAACTAATTGCATTATAAAAACAATTCCCATCTCCTCGTATAGAAACAATACCGCTACTACAAGGTGTCTTCAAAGGGACATTCCTCTGCTCCATATTGTGGTATTCTTTAACAGTAATGATTTCATTTTCCTGTTGGGCATGCCTGTTTACCATACTGGCCACATTCAATTGATCTTCTTGTGTAAAAGGGTCAAAAATGAAACCTCCTTCATTATCCCAGGCCCCTGTTTCCTGTACATCCTGGTCATCAACTGGCTCCTCTCCACTTACCTCCACCTCCATGAGCATTTCAGCTGGCTTCTGTACTCCTGACTCTACTTCCTGTACTGACTCTACCTCTGCTTGCTTGTCATCCTGCTGGCTGGGTTGCTTCTCCGTTTTTTGCTCTTCCTTCCATGCACTCAACCTCTCAGTCAATTTTTTCTTCTTACGCCTAGGCATTTCTGAAACGTTTAAAATACCAGAAATTACAGGTATGTACGTGTTAATTTTGCTGACCAAAGATCCTTTTACCGTATAAAAAATGTAGTGATACATACACTTATGGCGTGAATAAAATTCAGGAGCAATGCACAAGTTTGTAAGATTTTTATTACCACCACAAAGTAAAGAAAGCACACCATCAGATTTACGAGATTTTTTTTCTAGCCGGGGATGCAAACCCTGTCACTTTAGCAAATATTAATACACCATAATCATCGTGTTCTACACAGACCAAAATAATCATCAGTCATTCATGCATGCATAGAGAGAATTCTACGAATGAACATCCATATAGCATTTTATACTATAGCGATTACAATATTATACAACATAAAATTGATTGTCCATAGCGCTTGCCAGAACGTTCTCAATGTTTACGTCACATCGATACATTAATTTGATTTGCCTCCCGTAGCACCCAAACTACATACTATGTAGAGTAGAAACGTCGGCCGGGTAGGACTAAATCCGTCCAGTTTGGGCCGCTCCTGTTGACTTCCTTCAGATAATCGTTAGTGGTTAGAAATTCAGACTATCCACTTCTTACCTGATGATATTCCCTGTTTTTGACGGGATTTGGGTTGGTTGTGACACAGTAAAGACGAGAAACCTTACGGTGAAAACCAGGGTCAAAACAGAAAAAGTCGTCTGCAGTGTTCCGAATAGTCCAACTAGCGGGTGGATGGCCGAATAATAGAATACCAAAAAAAATATATAAACGAAGAGTCGGACCTGAATTTATCTTCTTGTCGTACATATCCTGCCGCACTGACTACAAATTAGGTTCATTAAATCTTCCCAAATGCTTCGTTTTACCCAAAAATATGAAATGATAACAAAACTGGACCCCCGTCAGGGAATGTCAATGGACGCGTCGAAACTTCTCGAAACCAATCAGCTTCAGTTTTAGAAAATCTGAAATCGCGGGTGATTTGAAAGGCGTTCTCTGATTGGTCTGCGAGTCAGCCCAGCTGGGACACCGCCGAGCTGTAGTAGCCGAGCTGTGCGTTGAGGAAAAACGTAAGTCATGATTTCCTCTTTTTTCTATGAAACTTTTGGCTATTAATAATTGGCAAGGAGTTTTAAACCTTCTTACAATTTTTTTTACACACACACACGCACCATTCCTGAGTTCTGTCGTTGTGACGTCTACTTCTACACAATATTCTGACAGAAAAATGACGACTTTGAACCATGTTTGAATAGACTAAGTTAGAGAAAATTGGCGCCAAATGACTAGTTATAGAAGTTATTATATTTACGTAGTAGTCTGCGTTATGAATTCGTCTATGTTGTTTGATGATTGCTCAATGTCTTCTTCCACCATGTATAAAACCAGGTAAAATTAATATAACGGTTCAGATCATCCTCAGTGGTGTGTCAGTTTTTGTTTAAACATATGTCTTTAAACGTTAGATGGCGAACAAAGAAGGGCATGGGAAGGGAGATGACCTACAGGAACTAGAAGAAAGGGAAGACATGAACAAAAGACTGGATGAGGTAGTGGCCATGCAGAAAACAATTTCTGAAAATATTGCGGTGATGCAAGAGAGAGTGGTGGAGAGGGGAATGCAGAGGCTGGATTTGGGAAAAGAGGAGGAGATGTCCCTGTAAGTAATTGTTGTTGATATATAATCATATCTTTTCAATAATAATTGTAGTTAGAAATTAATTTTTGGGAAAATGTTTGGGTGCACCATATACATTTGTAAGATAAGTAGAATGTCATTATATGAACTAATCATATGTTTTATTTCTAAAGATAAGTACTACACAATTATTTCATTTTTTATGACAGATGTTAAAACATCTTTACATGAGAAAAGCTGCAAAAATATTGGGTGCACAGAAAAAAATAGGGTGGTTTGGGTACACGTGCACTTAGTATTTTGAGCCCTGATAATGAATGTTGAATATGACATTGAAATTTAACCATATTGGCATCATATAAAACACATACAGATGTAACTCCTATATAATCATCATGTCCTGCATACTACATTGAATAAAACAGGTGTTTTGAGGTTGCCTGTGAAATGTGTGATTTAGCGTCACGTTACCCTATAATTTATAAATATTAAACTTGTTAACCAGTATTCAATATTTCTTTTTCAAATGTTTCCACAACAGACAATCAGAATGGATAAAGGCAAATACAGCAACAAAGTGAGTTACTTTCTTATTTTTTAGAACTATCGCTTTGATTTTGATATCAGAAATGCTGTATATACATATATCAGAAATGCTGTATATACATATGTAAATCTTCAGGCAAAGCTACCAACTTAACACTGAACAAAACAGTAAGCAGTGAGTCTCACAAATATATGACTAAGATTATACCCGAGTTTTTGTAGACACCCCCTATTTGTCTGATATTTTTCTGTCTTTCCTATTTAGTGACAAGACATGCTACAGGTGCGGCGGCCGCGGCCACTTTGCTCGCGTCTGCCCGAGTGAACCAGAAGGGTAAGCTCAAACTTATTTTCCTTTGTTGTATTCTTGAATCAATATCTTACTCATTACATTTGCAAAATAAGCATTTGAATTAATCTTACTGAAAAATCTAATGCAATGATATCATAATTATTCTTGTAAAATTTTGTCTTCTGCAGAAACTACAATCCATTCAGTGATGGAGGACAGGGGTACCAGGGAAGGAGAGGTGGAGGCGCAGTGAGGAGGGGGGGATATGGGAGGGGACGGGGGGGATATGGGAGGGGACGGGGGGGAGTATGGACGAGGACAGGGGGGAGTCAATATCTACTACAATTATTAAAAAGTAAAAATCTTGAAACTCATAACCCTCTGAGTCTGAGACACTATTTTGTTTAATGTTAAAGAAATTTTGAGAAGTTAAGGTTTCCCTTTGGTGTGGTTTCATTCAAGGTATATTTTCATTTGTTGCATTGTTGTATATTTATTAAAATTGATTCCATGTTACGGCATTTCTGACATGAGGATACCTGTCCTTTCAATACATTGCCTGCTCTTGTCAATAAATAGTGAAGTCTTTTCGATACATAAGTCATGATAGTGAAGTTTTTTCAATACGTTGGCTTAGTTATGTACATGAGTAAAAATTGATTCCATGTTACGGCATTTCTGACATGAGGATACCTGTCCTTTCAATACATTGCCTGCTCTTGTCAATAGTGAAGTCTTTTCGATACATAAGTCATGATAGTGAAGTTTTTTCAATACGTTGGCTTAGTTATGTACAAGAGTTACCTTCATTTCGCAAAAATAAACTACTGTTAGTGATCATACACTCTACAGAACAGTGAAAACCACAAACAAGAAAACCATTGTGAAGATGTCTGCAAGAATTGAAGAAATCAACAGAATTATGCATCCTTTATCATAATAAAGCAGCCTCCCATTATCTTGCAAGCTTACCATGACTAGATGATGCAGGTCAGCATAAGTAGTCTCGAGTCATGTTAGCAAACTGGGCCATGCCAAGTAGTACTATTGTCTCTGTGCTCGGTGGATCTGGAGAAAATGACTCACGCGATGGAAGACATGGTCAGCAAATAACACATTACCATGTTCGCTCAAATGCAAGCCATCTGATAACATTGACCTGTTAACATTGCGGCCATTGTCACAGTAGTGAACTCCTTCAGTTTCACACATCTTAGCCAACTCTTCGTTCACAGCAACACGTCTACCATCTTTGTATCTTGAGTCTAGCCTTGGTAAAATGCTAGATACCACAATACTGGATGCAGGGAAGCACTCTTTTGCATTACCAATCAGTTCGGCAAAGTCCCCCATGACTTCCTGCAAACTTATACCTGTGGACAGATTGTTAGTGCCAACATGTATGAACACGACATCTGGTACACCAAAGCCAACATTTCGATTACGTACAATATCTTGAGAAACATCAGCAACTCTTCACCGCGGTTTGCATGTACATACAGTTGAAAAGGTGCTGATGGTGGAACATGGTGAGCTACATACTTGCAAATAGAGTCGGAGAAAAGCAACACAACAGGACGTTCCGCTGCTGTGGCCATGTTTCCTTACCCTTGTCGAGGACACGCCAAAACTTCTATGTCAAAATTCGTCTTATAAAAACCACAAAATATCCTTCACGTTCTGTAAATGTTGTAGCCGATGCACCTCCAAACGGAAAGGTCAGCTACCAAATCGTACAGAACAGTCACTTTTAGCAGAAAACGCAAAGAAGGATGATCAAACACGACTTCGTACTTCAAAAAGATTCTTAAGCATCGCTTGTTTTAATTCTCATTAGAAATATTTTTGACAATGAAATAATTCCGTAACTCAAATCATGAGTACATTGTGCGGCAGTTTTTATCCTTTATTAGCGCTTAGATGCATCCAAATCTAACCATTATTACTTCCGGGTTAAAGTACCGAATGGGTCATCACGCTTCGTCAGGTTCATGGTGCATTACGACAAATCCTAACCAATCAGCTTCGGCGTTATAAATTCGCGGCGGATTTCAAAAGCGTTCTATGATTCACCTACAGAAACACACACACAAAAAACACACAAATAAAACGATAATCGCGGGAAGTCCCGCACAGCGTCCTGCACTCTTCCGCAACGTCCCTCGAAAATTGATGCGTATTTCGTGGCCTGTGCTGTAGATATAATGTTTCCACCGCTTTTACAACACACCTTTTCCCTGGCAAAACTTGTAAACAAACATAAGAATCAGGGTGTAGACGCTTGTGGTAGAAAATAAATTAATTAACCAACAGCCAATCAACAGCCAGATCTGCAAAAATGGCCACACCTGTTGCATGCTTGCATGCCCATATATGGGCCTGCTCCCGAATTCCTTTCTTATTACGTCACGCGCGTACTTCTCCACAATACTTTCCTATGGGAACAGCTAAAAAACAAATAAAACGATTGTAAAAGCTTGTATCAAAAAAATTTAAAAAACGCCTAGGGGTATTTACCCACTCTACCTCTATACGAAATTCCAGGTAATTTCTCCCAAAAATGAAGGAGTTGAATCAACTTAAAGAAGTGGCAGGAGGAGGAGAAGGAGGAGGAGAAGGAGAAGAATCATCAGTAAAAACAGTATTTCACTCCATACTGTAGTATGGAGTGAAATAA
>NW_017802400.1:0-6476 GCF_001625305.1 Branchiostoma belcheri | reverse complement strand
CTCTTTAATCCCACGTGCAAAGAAGTCCGGTTCTGAGCTAGCTCGGCTACTTCGGAGGTCTCATAACATATACACATAGAATCACCTGGACATTCAGTCTCACTGGACAAAGTAAGAATCTTGTACCCAGAACCATATTTCTTTGCACGAGGGGTTAAAGAGGCCATCTACATCAGGGCATTACAACCATCCCTCAACAGAGACGGGGGGCGCCACAGACTTTCTGCAACCTATGATCCACTGCTCACGGAGTCGCGTGTGTTGTCTCATTCTGCGTCCAATTTGTTGTGTTGGAAATTACAGTTTAAACTTGCTTCATAATGATTTCTACCAACACAGATGAGCTTTCAAGATAAGATAAACTCAATCTATTACATCGTACTTTTTGAAAAGTTTGAAGACATAAGTTATAGAATATAATGAGTGTATTATTTTAAGTATTTTGTGTATCTTCTTTGTGCTATACAGCAAATACACACGTATTGTATTACTCCAACAGGACTCGTTACCAGGGCATCGTGCCTCCCGTTCCCAGGAACCATGACAAAGACTTTGACCCTGGTTCCAAGTACCACATAGCCGCCAACAATCCTTACATAAGGTCTTTATGTCACAATTCATTCCAGAAATTACACTGCGCTCTCATTGGTTATCCGTAATAACCTAATTAACCAACCCCATGGCATGCGCGCCTTATCAAGAAATGGGGTGATCACCCCATCCATTTCTTTGGAGACATCCGCAACACCGAAGACCACGGTGGGGGCCGTTCCCGCAGGTATGGGCAATGCGGGATTTCTAGAGTGAAGTCAGGGAAGATAGTCTCGGACGCTTCCCAAGCGCCCGCCCATCTCAGCAAATAATGCACATTTGCAGGGTCTAGGCTCCCTCCGCGCGACTTCGGCACATAACTTATGCAGGATGATCCGATGATTGTACAGTGTGATTAGTAAACTATTCACAATGAAATAAGTATATCGCTCGAGCATGTAAATGTACTCTGTGTTATACTCTGTGCGCTACATTACGTCGTCTTTTGATTCGTCCAGTATACTGTCCAGTAAGTCGTGCATAGTATAGAAAAAGGTTAATGTTTTTTTTGCAAGGGAGTTATAAACGTATGTTATAAAATGATGATAACAAATCTCTGGCCTCGCTAGCAACAGGGGAATGAGGTAAACTTACAGTCAACCGCACTGAAGTCGACCGATGATGATGATGATGTAAGATGATGACCCTTGCAGTAGTACTGTGCACCAACACAGAGATATAGTAAAAATTTGAACTTTATTCCAACACACAGTTTACAGAGATCAAATTTTCAGCGACCACTGTCACCTTCATCGGGATAATTAATGAACACTTCAGCCTTCACTTAATAGAGATGGTGGACGATATAAACTCCCTGGCACTTTTGATCAATTGATTACGTCACGTATCAGTAAAGTCTCGTGTGATTAAGGTCACGTGTTTGTAAACCGTAACTCTCGCGAGATTACGTTGTGAAGTGATTGGTCATCAATTATCCTGATGAAGGCGACAGTGGTCTCTGAAAATTTGATCTCTCTGTAAACTGTGTGTTGGAATAAAGTTCGATGTTTTACTATGATTGCTACCAACGCAGATGAACTTTCATGATAGTTTTGAAAAAGGTTAACGTTGTTTTTTTTAACCAAGGGGGGTCTAAAACTATGATATAAAATGGCCACCCTTGCAGTAGTACCGTACATCAACACAGATCTGTTTTGTATGTGACACGTCAAAGGTACTTCGTCAGCTCTGTGCTGCAGTTCCAGTTCCACCAGGCCCTGTGTCAGACCTCCGGGCATACCGGCCCGCTGCACAAGTGTGACATCTCTGCAGGGCCCAACAAGGCGGCCGCTGGGGAAAAGTTGGCGTGAGTTGTTATATCATATTCCTGTCGAACGCTAAGGCACTTGTCTCTGTGTACTCCTCTTTGTTTATAACAGCCTAGGGTCCTTTAGCGCGCTATTGTCGTTATATCGTCTGATGGCATTCTTGTAGTAGTCGTGTAAGATTAAACTGTCTTGCTGTAGAAAAGACTCTCTTGGATCGTTGTCGGTGGTTGGTTCTGTCACAGCCTGCTTACACATTCTACGGCATCAAAATTGCATGGCTTAACTTACAACGGACACAGGCTCACAGAGCTACAGCAGGCCAGAAACTGGCGTCAGTCTTCAACTTTTCTTTTACCTGCGTGTACATTAGTTTTCTTTTCTATGGGTTTTTAAACCAGGAAATTACTCTAAAACCCTAAATACTTCTCGTTTCTTCTTTCATCATATTTTCTCTGAAAATTTAGTCACAAAAGTTAATAAAAATGTTCAGTAAAGATATGAGACAAGGGTAGATGGAAACACTACTATTCCAAGACAAAATCTACGGTAAGACGGATGTGACTGGGCCCTACCTAGATGTATAAATAAAAAATAAGAGTTATAATATCCTGTCACATTTTGGGGTGGCATGTGGGAAAACGTGGCAACCTGCTTTGCTACTCATAGTAATCATTATCCAAATGATTGACCTATATTTGATGTAATCGGCGTGGATTATCATATCTTATTCCGGTCAAACTCAGTAAGTCCGACGTACAATAATGGCTGTGATTTTCTTTGTGCTCCTCTGTATGCTCAAAGTACATAAGACTCATTGTTTACGTATACCTTTAATTTGCATTGATGTGGTAACGTTTTGTTCTGAAACGTGTGGATGATAACAGTACCCACCCACCCTCTCTACCCTAAACAATTACCACACAGCCGAATGCTCCAGATGGGTGCCAGTCAACCGTGGCCGGACGCCATGGAGGTGATCACTGGCCAAAGGACGATGTCAGCTCAGCCGATCGTGGAGTACTTCCAACCACTCATCACTTGGTTGGAAACACAGAACGTCGGAGAGACACTCGGCTGGGACGAAAGCTGGACTCCTCCTTGTGAGTGACTCTTTTCACATGAGTCCTTTTTGCACTACGGTAGCAGAATTTAAAGCAGTTAAAGCAGGCTTTAAAATATATTTTATTTTTGACCTTTGAACGGCTAGGACTTTGAGTATAGGACTATGACTCTGTTTTGACGCATCGGACTTTTATGTTTACTGTATGTTGTCCACTCTTGTCTTACTGTATGTAACAATGTCTTGTGTAATCTTGCTGGGCCCCCTTGGAAAACACCTAATGTAAGCTGAACGGAGCTACCCAGCCATCTTATAATGAAATAAATAAATGAATAAAGAATAGGAAGGCGAATACTAATACAATATGTTTTAATTTAAAACTTTTGATCCAACACAAAAAGTTCTCTCACCTAGCTTTTAACCAGTCACTCTGGTCTTCCTTAGTAGACTGACCAGTGAGGATTGTCACATTTTGTGTTGGATCAAAAGTTTTAACTTAAAACATGTAACTACCAACACAAACAAACTTTCATGATAGTATACGAATACAATATAATATTCGTCACTCTCCATATCTTTAAACTCAATGCTCTCTTGCTTATTGATATAAGTACCAATGTTATATATACGACTTACATTTCAACTGGAGCTATTGAAGTACATAGTACAAGTGTGTCTGTTCTCTTTTTGCATAAAAATGTTTTTGAAAGGTCTAGACCTGTACATGGGTTCGTTAGGCCACAGCAATTTAATTTGTTGCTTCTCGGATTCGCCTCTTAATTTTTTTTCTGATTTGCAAAAAAAAAAAAAATTCTGGTTCTGAATCAACTCAAATATGCTCATATTTTTCCCTCATAGTTGTTCCAGTTTTTTCATGTTATCAATGCAGTGGTTTGGTTAAAAGTTCAATATATCAATTATATAACACAGCCTTTTGTGTTGACTTCATGGCTCCTATAGTAGCATTTGAGGCTATAATAGGATGCCTAGGCCTGGTTTTATTATTTTTTTCGCCCTGTCGCTTCATATTTTTTCTGCAAAATTCCGAGACCCAACAAGTTAAATTGGTGTGGCCTTACCATGAGTTTATAAAACGCCCCATGTCTGACCAGACGACTGTGAGGCGGCTGACGGGTTCACCTGCGCGGATGGATCCGGATGTGTCCGGCCTGGGGACCGCTGTGATGGAGTCACCGACTGCGCAGACATGTCTGACGAACTGAACTGTTCCATCGGTCAGTAAAATTTAGCATTTTAACTAGCTGCAGAACACTCTCTTAATTACTTGTGGTTGGCTGGTGTTGGTCAGTGGTGTTTGGGTCTGTTCAGGGGTCAAATTTGACTCAAATTTGACTCAAGTTCGATTCGATTCGTATAGAAAGCTGAAGGTAGGTATGGCCTAAATTCGGTCAGACTCCTCCCAAACTTAAGCCAAACTTGGTCGGCTGGTAGTCGGGGAAGGTTCTGAATGTGTGACAGCTGTGGCTTACGATAGCGTATACCAACTTAAGCTAAATAGGCTGGCATCCAGGCTAAGTAATATTTATTTGAAGTATGGAGTGAAATACTGCTTTTTCTGATGTTTCTTCTCCTTCTCCTTCTCCTCCTCCTCCTTCTTCTTCTCCTGCCACTTCTTTAAATTGATTCAACTCCTTCATTTTTGGGCGAAATTACCTGTAATTTCGTATAGAGGTAGAGTGGGTAAATACCCTTAGGCGTTTTTTTAAATTTTTTTGATACAAGCTTTTACAATCGTTTTATTTGCTTTTTAGTGGTCCCCATAGGAAAGTTAACTGTGGGGGCGTACGCGCGTGACGTAATAAGAAAGGAATTCGGGGGAAGGCCCAAATATGGGCATACAAGCAGGTGTGGTCATGTTTGCAGATGTGGCTGTTGATTGGCTGTTGACTAATTAATTTATTTACTACCATTTTCACGTACAATAGGGGGATTACCAGCGCGGCTGGTCAACGCGGTCTCGGCCGTGGGCCATCGGCTGGTCCACGCGGTCTCGGCCGTGGGCCATTACTATTTGATACTCTGATATTGGATACCGATTCGTGTGATTCCTATAAACATTTCACCTAACTACGAACTAGTTGGAAGAATTATAGCTGCATGGATGCCTGTATATGATTTTAACAAACACTGAAAATCTGACGCAAAAACTGGCAGATATTTCGCTCTTCTCTGTTGGAACAACGCAAGCGGGAGGTCAATGACCTGCGCCCCGCGAGTACTGTAAACAACGGTACGTATATAAATGTGCATCCTCGGCGCACGCGCGCGCGCCACGGTATCAACAAATTTCCACAATCTTCACCGACTAGTATTATATATTCTGTTATCGATTTCTGAAGAATCACCAAAATTGTAGAGTGTACAGGCGTTCATTTGTTGTTACTGAGAACATCGCAAGACGGCTTCCTGGCAAATTTTCCTAAAGCGAGCGTTGAGGGCTTGCATGCCCGACAGTTTTCAAAGATTGGACAGGGAGCCGGCGGCTTCTGCTAGCCGGATTGATAGTTACGTTACATCAAGGTACCGGTGGTTCAAAAGCGAACCTGATAAAGAAGGAAATCTCCTAGAAAGTCCCTTACTAGTACTTGAAGCGATCGATACCGCCATGTTGTTCACTTTATATGACATACAATGCAAAGAGTAATGGAAACACGTCCAGATAGCTCGGTTGGTAACGCGCAGGGCTGCAAGTCCAGACATTGCGAGTTCGAACCCCGGTACACTGGATATTTTTAATTACCCTTTTTACAATTTTTAACAATTTTAACATTTTTAACAATTTCAACAATTTTAACCATTTTAACCATTTTACATTTTAACAATTTCAACATTTAATTTTAACATTTTCGTTTTAATATCCATTGCTTTGCCTTTAACATTCCAAAACTGATTGTTCTTACTCAAGAATTTCAATAACTTCGAATGTTAGTCTTTTGTATTTTTTCAACATACAAACCAAAATCACTTTGATGTTGTCACAAAAGTAACATCTGCGCGCATCGGTTTTCGTTCATTTAAAAACTACAAGTACAAAACATCTGGAAACTAAGCAAACATACTCAGTAAATTGATTGCTGTAATTCCCGATTTTTTTTCACTGTACCGCAACGCAAGCGGGGGGTCAATGTTCACGGTTTTCACTGTCACCTCTGTATTGTGAACTTATCATTACAGTTAGGAAATAATTCCTGGACTTTCTTTTCCTGCAACTGTCACCACCGTGAATATATAGTTCCGTGAACATGTCCATTTTTCTCAGGCCGTGAAAATTTTGCTTCCGTTAGTAGTAGTTACAATCTCGTCAAAAGTGTAAAGTAAAGCTGTCGAGATTTAAAGTGTCGTTGTATCTTTGTAAAAAAAAAGGGAGATAATTGCCAAGTGCCAGTTTTGTAAATACCTGTCGAGATTCAAACAGCTTGTCCTTGTATAATTGCAGTATGATTTATTTAGAATCTCTCATTTTTGTTTGGGGAAGGGTATGGAGTGAAATTCCTACATTTGCTCCGAAGCAAATGTTGGCCTTTCTAGTTATGTTT
>NW_017802399.1:2389-6484 GCF_001625305.1 Branchiostoma belcheri | reverse complement strand
TGCCAAAGTTAACAAGGTTCATACCAGGCTTGACCACACCATCACACTCAGGACATCTAGGGACCTCATCATTGAAGACCTTTTCTGCAAAAAAACGTCAAAAAATGTTTACAAACAATTACACAACATCAGCACAAATATAAATATATGCATTTTTTCCACTCCTGGTAATGGTTGAATCTACACGTTTGTACTTCTTGAAAGTCAATGAAATATATTGCATGACAACAATGCTGACCTTTGACCCACTCCTGTGTGTACTCTTTCCTACACTCTCCAAGACAATGTGCTGTGTAAAATGTCCCATGAGCCTCCACCATCGCCCCAGCTGGCACTCCTGCCACTCGCTCCAATGTGTCAATATTCTGGACATACAAGAAACAGATGACATACTATGGCACTGCGAAGTATAAGAAAAAGTATGGCACAAAAAGCCAATGCACTGTATATGTAACTGCAGTAATATATTTAGGAAGGCTGTACCTGGGTGAAATTCCTGAGCAATAGGCCTTTCAGTGATAGCAGCTTGATGAAATAGTGACACCAGGTTGGCTGGAAAGAAAAAAAAACACCATTTAATTACAGAATACTTCAGGACAAATTTTGGGGAAAAATACGGTAACTTGAAAAAAAGATAAATAATGTTTGGACAGAAAGTCACCTTAAACTTTCCAGGGTAAAGTTCCTTTGCAAGAGCAAAGAATGGTTCTGGGTTTTCCTGTGGTAAAAGCAAAAAATAAGGTGAAGCCACAGTTTTGTATGTGCAGTGATCAACCTTGGATCAAGGGATATTGAACTATTTTGCTTGAACCAATTTGCTTTGCACCCTACATAATAATCACATAATCTGCCACTGATGGCATGTAAGTACCTATCCTTCTGCAAAACCAGCTATGCTGAATCAAAGGTAATGTACTTATTAAGTCTTCATACCTTGAAAAAGCCAATTTCAAAGATGGCCTGAGGGCTGGGCAGGTTGTACTTCTGCAGGTTATCGTACAGCCCTGTGCCAGGACTGCGGAAATCAGGAATACCAGCAGCTGGAAAAATATACACTCAAACTATTAAATATGAAAAAAATGGTTGAGTCCAATCAAAACAGTAATTCAACAAAGTACACTGAAAGCTGTGAGAAGGATTTTAACTAACTTCCAATGGAACTTACATGTAGATATGCCTGCTCCAGTCAGGACAATTATGTTTCTACCTGCAAAAGAAAGTAAAAAAGACAATCAGCAAATTTTTTTCATACAAATAAACACAGTTATGGTAGCAGCAAAGTATTTCAATGGACTGAATACACAGTAACTATATGTACATTTGCCATCTCTGATGTACTTTGCGATCCCTTCCACTGTAACCTCATCCAACAGCTGCTGCGGACGGGGAGTTTCTTCCTCTGCCTCTGCTGCTTCTCGTTCCTGAGACAGACCCAGGGTTCTGGCAAACAATCTCCTGAAGTACTCCACTAAGACAATGAGAGAGGGAGAACAATATTATCAGCTACTAATACTACATGTATATCATGCATTGCAAGCTGATGATACACCATGACCATTCCTCTATTAGGTATCTTTTTCATCAAAATATAAAAAGAAATATTTCCCCCAGTCTGGAGCTGCAATCTGTATCTGTATCAGTATAGCTGGTATAACCGCCCTTTGGCATAACACACCAGCTAAGTTATCAACTTTACGTTCCAGATGATATCAGATAAAGATTCTTTTTGACAGTGAAGTGAAGAGGACAATGAGATCTGACATGATGTGATGACTTACTTTGCTCTGCTTCTTCCCCAGCACCTTTTTCCTAAAAAAGAGGTTCAAGATACATATTGTAAATTGTACTAGTGAATATGAAAACAAACTAACTATCTTGATTCTGACTTTCCTATTGTTCAATTGTGATGATCTAAGCAACCAAGACGGAGCATCCAAGTGTCAAAGATGTCCTGGTCTTACCTGAGTGGAGCTGTCTCCTGTAGCTGCAGCACTCTCTGACTCTGATGCTGGGGAAAATAAAAGGAAGTCTACATTGAAATGAAACACTTACTGATCACTGTCCTTACTTTGTTCCTTTCCATATTTCTACTGCTAACATATTGTTCTCACAAATAGATGTGTGAAGAATTGTTTGTCTGAAAAGAAATGGAGTAATGTCAATGCACATCTGCCAAGTTTGAAACAGACCACAGATGAAAAATAGCTACTGTATAATACTGTTATCTATACTGGTCGTGAAATTGAAATACATGTATTTCTACAAGTGAAGTAATTATACAATGGTACTGTGGCCGACAAGTACACATCTGCGTCATCTGTGCAGACAGACGCCCATTACCATTTTTTGTAAAAAATTTTTTAGCAAATAAGCTTGCGGACAGAGTTCTCTTCTGTGGGTAGAGATTATATTACGGACTTGTAACACTGCACAAAAAGGTAGCAAACTCAGGTAATGTTTACTTTGTACATAGTACACAATGGTAGTAAGTAAAAGTCAAGTCCATTAATTTCATTTACAACCGTTGTTAAGTCTGGAATTTCATTTACAACCCTTGTTAAGCCTGGAATGTCCATACTTGACTTAAATTTACTGCCATTGTAAAGTCCAGTAGTGTTTATTAAAAAACAAAGTAAACATTATCCAGCCTTACTGGAATTTACTGCCTGTGGTAAATTGGTAAAACATTTCTGTGAAGTGTATAGATTCTGCTTGTTGCAGACTCATATGCATAATAAATGGCATACACTATCTTGCTTTAATACTTGCTTAGGACTCGATTTTGATGATGACGACATACAATAATACTACAACAAATTACAACGACTCTTTCTTCACTTTGATTTAAGATATTCGTAGATGATGCAGCTTTCTCTCTGCGGAGACAACACAGCTTTTTCTGTGCAGACGACGCAGGCATTTGCGCAGATGACAGGCATTTGCGCAGGTGTGTATTAGTCAGCCACGGTACAATTTGGCTATCTGCATATTGACACCCAATGTATGCAGTTTCTGTTCCTTTACCTTTACTGTCACCCTCTGCTTCAGACATTGAACCAGTGAACAAATGCACCCCAGTCACTTCAACTCGAGCTCTTCAAGATACTCTGGCTATGAGATGGTTGTAAGAGAAGAAAACAAATTCTAAAGTTAGTATAACAGTTTGCAGATATGTAAACACTTCACAGGTACTGAGATAGGCCAATGTTGATCATATAGAAGCTATTATGATCACCATAATTTGATCATGGAAGCTAAATTGGTACGAACAAAACTATAGCAGCAAATGATACTTACATGGACCCTGCTTATGTAAGATGCGCGTGATTCTTTTTACTTTTAACACCTGCAAATTTACCACTTCATGACTTCCTCTTTTTGGAGCGGTGAGACTTTAAACTGACCTTTCACCTTCGTGAACTTTTGTGAACTCTCAAGTATTGATTGCAAGCAAACGCATTTATTTTTGTCAGGTTATCGGTTTATTACTGTACAAAATTAGCACTTCTTAAACAAGTACACATCACAATATATCAATTTAATTTTATGATAATACTTTGTATTATCATGCTTAGTTTGTGACCTAATAAACCTTCAAACGCTTAACAATAAAACGCAAACATGGTTGGTTGCTGTCATCATTATTCTCGCGCTGCCTGTCGGGAGAAGGAGGCGGGTGTTCAAAATGGCGACGAGCAATGTCGAATTTTACGCTAAACTTCAACAACTTCAAGACCAACTGCATGCCAGGTATCTATCGAGAGATAGCTCAATATATCACACAAGATTTCCAGACAGTATTTTGTGTTGATTTAGGTAGAAAAAGACAAAGTGCATGCCGAATTTTTGTTGAAAAAGCCCTGGAAACCATGACAACAATCTGACGCCAGAACAGGAACTAGAAAATTATTGATTTGCACTTGAATATTCTCTCTTCTAGCGAAGAACGACGTTTGCAGTTGGAGAGGCAGATGAATTCCTACATGAAGTCGGACAAAAGACTGTGAGTGCTCTGTGTTAGCACAGATCTGTGTTGCGATTTATGTTTACCCAAAAGTTATAAATAAATCATCTATCATAATTTTGGAACACTAC
>NW_017802399.1:0-1608 GCF_001625305.1 Branchiostoma belcheri | reverse complement strand
AAGATGGAGAGAACAACTGGAGAGAAAGAGACAAGAAAAGGTATGGTGAAGAAAAATCACCATCTGCTTTCTTATACTTTGTGTAGTACCAAAAAGTGTCACAAAAGAAAATACATCTGCTCTTTTATGCTAGGCTGCCTAATGCAACTTATGTCCAATTAATCTTATCAAGGACATGATCTTATTCACTCTTTTGTTTTGATGTCTACAGCCTACAGCTCCAAAGAATCAGCCTCCTCGGGTAGCCCACCACGATGCAAAAACTCAGCCAATGGACTATGGACCTCACGCTACAGACCCTAGAGGCCTGTCCTATCCTCTTTCTAATTCAGGACCAACAAGTAACATGCTACCAGGACTGCATCAATCCAGTCCACAACATGCACCACCTGCTCCAGCCTACCCAAACTTGGGTCCCAGCAGCCACTCTACACCATATTCCATGCCATACAGTAGTAACACAGGGCTACCTAGGCAGCAAGCTTCCGCTGTGGACAGCCCAGACAGCTGGAAAATGCATCCAAAGCAGCACACTGAAACTGTACCACAGTGGATGCCTCCACCACAGTCGACAGACATCAGCATTCTCCCACACTCGTCAGTGGGCAGAGGCGACCCACAAACCCCATCTGCACATTACCAGGAGCCTACACATGCTGACAGGAGGCAGGGAAACCATGATGGAGGCTACGAGAGCAGGCGGCCAATGGTGAGGTCAGCGTCGTACTCGGAAGAACAGGAACAGCACCAGAATATGACAATCAGTTGAACGCTCACACAGGCAGGTACAGAGATGATGCTGGTAGAGAAGCTTCTCCTAGAGACCAAGGAAATCAGGCCAGGGACAAGTCCCAGACAGAGTCACCCAGGGAGAAGGAGGGAAACAGAGGAGGCACCACAAGATGAAGGCAATGTAACACCTGGGAGAAGGAAGACTGATTCTCCAAGGAGAACTGGGCAATCCCCAAGGCACAGCACCAATAGACAGCAAGGTATTACCACTTAGTTTGTTCCTTAATTCTGGACTCTTCTTAGAATTGTCAAGAACTTTGTTTGAAAGTTACCTGGTACCAATGCATGAAGCTTTGGGTAAAATTTGTCAGTGTGAATCAGGTGTGAATGTAAGTTAGTAGTCATTTTTTTCTTAAAAAGTTTTGCTCACTTTGTCCTTATTTGTGATTCCAGCTTTCCGTGACATGTCACCAGAAAGAGACTCCCCTCCCAAATCCCCACCAAACAATGGTAACAACAGTGACATCGACAGTGAGCTAAGCCTTCCGCTCAGTGATAACGGTGACACTAAAGCCAAGACTGGCCCATCCAGTCCTGTTCCCTATTCCTCCACCAAAGGCAGTCCCACCATGTCCCCAGGCCTGGGTGCCACCTTCCCTCCTGACTCCCCCAGGTCTGCTGCCCACGACATCAGCTTCACACCAGAGTCAGTCAGGACTGCCTCTGTGACCCCACACGACCTCCCGGACTCACCCCCCTCACCCGCATCACCTGATCAGTCTGAACGGGACGTACCACTGAGTATGGAGGGGCTGCTGGTACTGCTGGACGTCATTGAAGAGGCGTTGCCCAGATTACGAGGACGGGGAGGGCTGT
>NW_017802398.1:0-6522 GCF_001625305.1 Branchiostoma belcheri | reverse complement strand
ACTTGCGGTGTGCTGTCGCGGTCTGTCACACTGACGACTCAATTTCGTGTGCCACCCCTTTTATAGCGATGAGTCCACATTCCATTTGGGTGGTCTGGACCTCATGCCATCCTCTCACCGGTCGATAGGGCAAGGCATAATCCTATTTCAGCATCGACAAACCAGATAATCCCCCGACCAATTATTGCTAAGTACGCCGGTACGAGATTCGGCCGATGACCATCGCTACACGGACAGGATGTGTATTTGACCACAAAAAAACCCTTCACATGCATTTCCCCTCTTTCCTTTCGCAGCTTCCTCTTGTTAAACAAATACAGTGCTATTATATCAATAGAACAAAAGAAAACCGTTCTGACTGTGTATTTATCTCTGAAAAGAGCACGTACTGTGAGGGCGTGGATGTCAGCATGGCAAAGGTTTTGTCGGGGGAAAAAGAAAACAGTTACAAAGAAAGGTAAAAGGGATGAGTAAAGATATCTTTGTAAAGGAGTCTATCCAGCTTTGATGCTTTGACTCCAGTAAACAAACCAAGGCCTCCTGGCGCCGAGAGAGAAAAAAAAGTTCGGCATCGCACGGGCGACTTCGCAGCGACTACTTGGCTCTTAAAACCACAGACCGCGTCTAACAGTATAACCATCATTCCACGAGTGCCGATCGCAAGCAAGAGCATTCACCGCACGATCCTTCAAAAGATGTAGGAAGGATCCAAAAATTCCGGTGAAAGGCGTTAGAACAACAGTAGGAATCCCCCCGTGTCTGCTGAGTACATCCATTAAGCCCCATTACAAGGAACGGTAGATAAGCACCGCAGATAGGGATCAAAATAGACATCGATAGTTTGTGGTTGTAATCATCTTGTAAAACAGGGAAGAATATACCGGAAAGAACACCGTGCACGTTGTAAATATTGTAACAGTGGGGTTTAAACTCGGGTTCGATTCCCGGTTGTGACCTGCTCGCCCCTTTCGGTTTTTACAATATATAATATGTATCTCATGCCCGTAGCCAGGATTTTGAATGGGGGGGTTCTTCTCACTGCTTGAGGGGACCTCGAGCGCCGTAGGCGCGAGGTTCCTAGGGGGTCTGGGGGTATGCTCCCCCGGAAAATTTTGAAAAATGAACCTTCTAAAATGGCATTTCGTGCATTTTTGAGAGGATATCAGAGAAAAAAATCAGAGATAAATTTTTATTCAAATTTATTATGACAAAGGGAGCAGTTTTTCTACGATTCCAGTCCATCTTTTCAAGAAAAATCTTGGACCTTTACATAAAAAGTGGACCAAAAAGTGGACCTTTACATAAAAAGTGGACCAAAAAGTGGACCTTTGGGCCTTGACCCCCCCTGGCTACGGGCATGTATCTTGTCAGTTTTAGAAGCGTGTTTGTGTGGATATTTTGTCATGAGGACACTGCTGTCAATGACACATTGCATGCCAGACTGCAGCAGAATTGGAAAGTGTTTCTGTACGGCCATCAGGTTAATGAGAAGTGACCGCGGCCAGGCGCGGCGTCCGACAACCCGTCCCGGTACGGAATGACAAATGTTCGCCGCTCCTGCACCGTGTTCTCTGTAATCAACGCTCCTTACATTTACAGGATTTCTCATCAGAATGACGGACTCGCTCGTGTGCCTCACACACAATGCTTCAAACAACCCGCTGCAAAAAAACGTTTCTTTCAAACCTTTCCGGTGACTTTTACCGCAGGCGACTGGAAGGCTTTGGTGATTTTTAGTCACGACAATTTGCAAAGGACGAACTCTAGGCCTTACAATGGCGGTTATCCTAGCATGGACAGTTTGGCGTTAGAGCGACGCCACGACACAGCGTTTTAAATGATGGGTACTGTCTGACCACGTTTCTGAAGGTTCTCTCAAGATATCTCGCCACGTTCAAAGAATCTTTTTTGTGGAATGACTTTTCTAGAGCCTGAACTGCTCTGTCAAGTAGGCTTTTGAAGGTGACGGTTATTTAGAGCTGTTGTCATGCCTTCGGTGTGACTTTGACTGCGCCGCTGCCCTCTCCCGGCCCTCCCGTTTGTCCAAGTTGGCCAACTTCCCGCCATGACAGACTGTAGCACATAGTTTGTTACAAAATGAATCAGAGACGCACGGTCGGTGCCTCGGCTGGCCTCGCCGGGGATGAATGGTGGCTTAACGGGGGATTTTCCACCGATTTACCATTGCTTTGGTGAGTCAACCCGCGAGCTTGTCGTGCTATTGAGCCCCGGTCGGCCGCTGGCGCCACACTAGCTCCGCCACAGAAAACTGCTTTTTGTGCCGCTGACAAACATGATGAACTACAAGGGACGGCTTGAATGGGGAGCCGGGAATGTTTTCGGACCTCGGAACAACAGCGCCTTTCTTACCAGCCCTTTTACCTCTAACTCTACCTGACGCCAGCTACCCCCGACGCATTTTTCTCCTCAAGGTTGCTACAGAAATAGATGGCACAACCGGGCGGTTAAAAATACTCGCAGCGCGTTTGAAATCTTCGTTTACTGTTACAGTAGTATTTCCAACCAAAGATCATCCACAGCAAAGTGGTTATACATATAACGTTCATGTCCGCTAGCCAGATATCCAGACCTAATTTAGCTAGCGAGTCTTCTATGTCTACTCTATACCTATGTATCACTAGACATATTTACCACCATCTTTTTATTTCTGCATTCAATATAGAACAGCGTACAGCTCACATTTGGGCATAAATCCCGAGGTGGAAAGGAAGAGAAAAAGTAAACTCATATTCTAGCAAGTAGCACTGGAAAGAAAGGAATAAAAACTTTGAACTTCCACTATATTTCTAAAACTCTCTCTCTCCAATGCAAGGGAAGTTCAGCGAGATTTTTTTTCTTCCGGTCCTCCTGAATTTTACATGGAAGACCAATACACATCCAGTTGGCTTTTCTTGCTTCATAAGCTGTTTTCCGGACCATTGAACAGCTATTGTACGAGGTAATGATCTTTGTTTTAAATCTCAATCTCAATGCTATTGAGTCTTTTGTCTTCTGCGTACAGGTTTTCCTATTGTTTGAAGGGAAACCGGCCAATACACATCTTGCCTAGTCCGTCCATGGGATGTTTTATCTAACGCTATAGTTATGCTGAATTTTTGTTGTATTAGTTGATGGGATTTGTCTGACGGTACGTTGTGCTGGTGGTCCGGAGAGGGACACGTGGGATGGTGACAAAGTCAAAGTGAGGAGCCCCTCTATTGTGCAAATGGGAAGTTGTTGTAACATGGCGGGAGGACGTGTGAAAGTGATCGGGCCAGGACCACACATGATACTGAGAAAATCAGGTTCAGTCCATAGGTTTTAATCTCCAAGTAGATGTACGGGGTTAGCTCCTTCCTCGCACCTCCCTCCAAGTCTATCGTACGTCAGTAGCCTCTACCAGGCTTGGGGAGGCGGCTGGAGAGAGTAGAAATCGGCCAAATAGAGAGATAAGCATGCCAAGGGAGAACAGTTCGCCGCACCCCAACTGTTCTAGATCTCTCAACGGACAAACTCCCTTGGCATGCTTATCCCTCTATTTGGCCGATTTCTACTCTTTCCAGACGCCTCCCCAAGCCTGGTAGAGGCTAGTACGTCAGAACTATGGCAGGCTCACGCCATCATACTACCAACAAAATGGACGACAACGATGCAAAAGCACGCGCAAAACAAGTCGAAGCTAAAATCTGCTAGAAGATTGTATAGGTCCTGTGTTCTAGGTATTTTGGCAGCTATTCTGCAGGACGAATAAGCTACGCCAAAAGTATGTTCATTTCTCTATGACCCAAGGAATACGCAAAACACAATAGAAATTGTCCTGCAATGTCATCTTTGAACCTGTGAACAACTTTAGGTTGTGTTGGAAACCGAATTAAAAGGAAACGTTAACATCAGTCAAAAAAGAAGAGGGGACAACAAATTTGTTCCTAGATCTAAAGTACCATATAGTTACCAAGTTAGCAAAACTAGTGCCAGAGATATCTTCCGTTGCAATTTGTATTTGTTCAGTTGTTATGGCTTCACGTTGATTGTGAAAGCTGAACCAGAGGAACTTAGTTTATCCTACATACTACTGTATAGACAAACGTGTGGGTTTTGCTTCTGCTGTATACTGTCCTTTAATTCCCTATAAGGCCACACCAAGTAAATTTTATGGATGACGTCCTTTGGAGACCCTATATCTAATGCGAGAGGGCGAAAAAAAAACAAGAACGGCCCTAAAAAACAATTAAGCAAGATGCCTAGATTAGAAATATACTAAGAGACGACAAATGTTAGGACACAAATTGAATGAGGTGACACAGTGTAACAAGCAAGAAGTCTTTTATTCATCATCAAAACAGCAATAAATCAGGTGGAACAGCAGTTGTCGTCCTGTCCTGTTTTCGTGTTACGGGTTTCACGTCAATTTGACGATATGCAACACTGTCATGACTCTTTGGTCATAGTTACAGGAAGCGGAATTTCTTTTTTTTTTCTAGGAACAGGCGAAAATCAATGCGCGCGCGGACGTCGTCCATAAAATTTACTTGGTGTGGCCTAACAGCGGGACTATCAGCTTAGCACGTCATAGATAAAACATATACTGATCGTCGATTAGGCTAAAGTAAACAACTCGTAAAACGGTTCAACGCGCACTTTGTATGAACGTAAAAGCCATAACATGTACTGAAGATATGGATTCAAACAACTTGCCTGGGTAACGATTCCACATTGATAGTTTTATTTTTCTGAGTTATTGTTAATTGTTTGTTTTCTTTTTCCCATAGCGTACCGTCCTGTCTTGTCAAATATGTTATAAAAGTAGCATTTCTAATGCTTTTGTTGAAAAATAGTACAAACTGACCAACAATATCTAAATAATGATAATTTGCCAGACAAGGCCGGATATGAGAGCTACACATTGTCAATGTCACTGGTAAATTATTCAGTTTCTTTGGGTAATTTTACTATTTTTCCAGCGACTCAATGAGTCTGGTGATCGAGGCTAGCCTCTTAGCACCTTTCAATCCACGGCTACAATCACAGCGATATGCATAAGCTCGCTCCACAGCTACAGGGGAAAGGTGTAAATGTTCAAAACCAACAACAGTTTTTTTCCACAAGCACGGACCACACAAGGAGAGGTAGTTAGTTAGCCCACCGAAGTGCAACTTCTACTTCAAATAACTGTCACAGATTCAAAAATTGCTACTCACCATGAAAAAAAACATTTATAGTTTCACTATGTTGGATATTGTTATACTAAATATGACTTTCTAATAGCATTTTAAAGTTAAATCACAAACTAGACTAGGATGCGAAGATTGTGACATGTTAATTTTCTTACAGAATTAAGAAACGAACGCTATATAGTATTTCGGTCGCCCCTGAGTCGTTCCGAGAAGTGGCAGAGTTGGTCTGCAAGTCTAACCCGAGTCCGCTAGATGGCAGTGTTTCTATCCAGACATATCTGCCCTTTCGAGGACATGGATACCGCGCGTATGCCTGAAGAGGATGGACTCGAACAAAACCAGTGTAAAATCTATCTTTTCTACTGATAAGAAAATTCACCCCGTATGTGTTAACGTTATTATTTTCGCTGACATAGAAGCTGGAACTGTCCTGAAAGCGTTTTGGCAAACTTCATGTAGAAAGTTCGACCCAAATGTACCAAAAGAAACACACCTCTAGACCCAGCGATGGCTTAGAAGTATCAGTCAAGACTTGTTAGTGCTACCGTGCACAGCAAACGTACTAAGATAATTAATTTGCAGGAAAATTCATAAACATAATGCTTTCCAATATCATGTATATATTGTATATTGTATGTTGGCTATTCAAATTTGTTAAAAAAACAGACATGGTCACCGCGCATTTTTTCGGACTCAATAAATGGTGCTATGATTGGCTGTATGTCTAGCTCATATTGGTTATTTCACGTAAGATGTCCCGAATATGCAAATTAGCGCACAGTAGATGTGCTCACTGAAAGTTGGCGCCAAAACTCTTAACAATCAGGTTGCATCAGTGAACTGCAGTCTATAACACATAACGGGAGATTAACATCGTTCTATCCATTCTCACCTTTCTCCAAATCAGTAACCCTGGTTACCACGTCACCGCTCTGACGAATGGATCGCCAGCTTCTCTGATCCACGACCTGTTGAACAACGGGAGCTGGCTTGAAAAATTATCGCCCACATATCCCTCCGCACAGACAAGAGAGAAGACCGTATCTTGGCGGCAGCTTGGCGACAAACTCGACACAGCGTATTTGTCTTGGCTGTATCCAGGTCAGATCTACTCGGCGGTGCTTCTTATGGCTACACTGTTCAGCAGAGATCCGGAGTTGTTTCTGTTCTGTGCAGGACAAGTTGGAGTTTGGTTGTGTAGAGGAGGAGGGGGTGTACTAGAAATCCCTCGGACATATGCGTGAAACTCAACACAATACACAATGTTCATTCAAGTTTTAATAGCAATCAATATGCGTAAAATTACGCAGATAGGAAACAGGACAGGCACAAAATATTCTCTCCGCGG
>NW_017802397.1:0-6533 GCF_001625305.1 Branchiostoma belcheri | reverse complement strand
TGTTGTAAGTGTCTTAGTTTAAACCATCGCATCATGGGCCAGCCAAGCAGGAGGTCAATGGATAATCTCCAAGTATTAAATTGACCAGTCTGTAACCATTTCCCCAGATTGACCAATTTGATACTGTCTCCCCCCCCCCCTTCCCCCAAACATCTGCTTGGATAATAGTCAATGGATACAGCCGGGCAATATATGGAATATTGACTCGCTTACGCCACAGAATCTGCTTAGAAATAAAATAATATTGAGATGTTCAAAACTACGGCGATATATACAGTGAAAACAGGCAAGAAATACCTACCTATATAACATGCCTTATCAAAGTTGGACGTGATTTGTTGGCGAAAAGACGAGGGATCGGGTCAAACAAACATCCATCCAAAAAGTCGAAATGCAATCTGCCCGTCGTTGTTTCGCATCAGTCGATGGTCTCATGAAAGTACATGTACTTTAACTAAGCTATAATAATACTCCGTTAACAGTATTAAAAACATCTCGTGGCAGCAGCCTTGGTGTTTATTTTCATCCTGAATACTAGTAAAAAATGTCCGAGTCAGGTCAAAAATGGCCGCCATTACACCTACTAGAGGTCATCTACCGGGTGACCTCGCCAAGAAATTTACTCCTGATTACCCATATAACTGCGTGTGCAACACTGTCCGGCCGTTAACTTCCTTAGTAAGGAACTGAGTTACTAATGACGGTCACATCCTAGGATGTGAAGATAGCCTCTTGGCTTATTAGTTAGTATATAACGGTGGTCACCATTAGTTACTAGTTACTATAAACGGTATGTGTATGGGGTCGCCGAAGTCAAGAAACGGGCTGCGGGAAATCACTTCTCCCTGGTGGACGGAGTTTCTAGTGGAGCACATGGGAGACCAAGATACCCTGGACCCCATCGGAATCCCAGCCAACTTCGTCCCTATGATTAACAGAAAGACTTCAATCATACCAGACAGCTTTTTCAAAGGGGAAGTTACCGTGGGCACATCGCGACATGTCATCTTCGCCACCGACAACCAGCTGTCCAAGCTCGCCCACGCTAAGACTTGATACATCGATGGAACATTCATTGTCGCACTGGCTGTGTCCCAGGCAGGAGAGGCAGTAACTTATTTCCGAAACGCCTTGAAGCCGGACCTGGGGGAGCTGTTCCGGTTTTACAACTACTCCGCCTGCTGGATGACCAGACTTCACCAGATTCAGGTGTGTGACACAGACACAATGTTCTCAGTATCATTTACATTAAGCGGTAATCTATTTTTTTTCTGTTCGATATGCTCATTTCTGTGTGTAGATAGTTTTGTACTTAGCACTGTCCACCAAAGTCTCGAGTCCCGGGATCGATACACAGGTCAATAAATTCGACTTCTTCTGATTTGAAGAAACCTGGACCACAAAAAAAAAGACCGAAATCAACAATAACAACCATTCAGTTAAACAGACAGTAGCTGCTTGTTTCCTATTGCTTAACTTTTCTTTGTTTGATGCACGTAAACGTCAGGCATGGCTTTACAAATGAATATTAATTTACATAGTCCTGTAAGGCATTACCGGTATCTTAAGATTAAGGAAATGCAAATTACTACTTATGTACATGGATAGAGTACGCATAATTTGACTTCCTTATGACTGACACCAGAGGAAAAAGCAGGAAGGCAAATTTCAAGGCAGCCAGTCAGGAACACAAGAGAATCAAGGAGGAGGAGCCACAGCTTTACAAGAAATTCCAGCAAGAGGCGAGACAGGCTCCCAGAACAATTGAAGACCTGGATAAAAGGGAAAGACAGCAGCATGCCCAGAAGAAATACAAGAGTCTGGCTGAAACTGTAAGTTAAGTCCTGAGGAGTCAAACTAAAGACATTACTAGAGATAACCAGTTTTTTACTAGATTTCCCCCTGATATACATACATGTACCAAGATTTGTTGCACTAGATGTGTAATGTAATATCTACATGTAAGGATTGATGCAGGTTGATAATAAACCTCTACGTTTATACAAAGCAGTAGCAACATCGAATGTTATTATGTTTACCGAAGGAAAACATATTGTTTTGCTCCATTTCCATTTCTTCTTCTCTAAACACTAACCTCTGACCAGGCCAATGGCCTCTTTTGTTTACGTCTGTCATCATAGTAACTGGTGTCGGGTTACACAATGTGACACACACACAATGTGGCAATTTCATTGTAGGCATTTAGACTCCTGTCACCATATACATTTATGTGAATGTGTTTGAGTAAGAATTAACAGTGCAGACCATATCCGAAGGTAAACATAATAATTATTATACATTTGCTTTACAAATGTTCCTTTTCTAGTTTGATATGAAGTTTATTGTTTTTACACTTGTGTATAAGTCAGAAATGTTCAATGGGTATACTTATTCATTTATAATTCTGTTAGATTTCAGACATGCAAAACTGTGGAACCGCATTAAAAAAACCTCTGGTGAACTCATAGCGCCCGAAACAAAGCGGCTTTACCCCAAGTAGGTCTACTGTGGACAGGATCCTTGCCCTGTCTGACCCCTCACCGACAAGAGAGGGGAGTTTATGAAGGCTCTGTTTGTCGCTTATGTAGACCTCAAAGCCGGACTTGACTCCGTCCACAGACCATCTTTGTGGAAGCTGCTGCGCGCCAGGGGCGTCGCGGACAAGATCATCAGTCTTATCCAGGAACTCTACACCGATACAAGCTGCGTCCGAGTAGGAACAAATCACTCAGACTGGTTTGAACTCCTCAGCAGCGTTTGCCAAGGTTGCGTCTTAGCCCTAACGCTGTTCAACATCGTCATCGACCACGTGATGTCCAGGACTGTCGGCCGAGCATATGTAGAACCACTTTTGGCGAACATACGTAACAGACATGGATTACGCTGACGATGTGGCGCTGCTTGCAGAACTACTTGACGCCTTTGTCAGCACGCGGGAGGTCTTTTCAGCTGAAAGCCAAAACCTAGGTCTAGAAGTCAGCTGAATGAAGACTAAGGTGCAGTTCCTCGGTGACTTCCTTGATATCTTTGTCTTTGTTGTATTACATAACATACATTACAGTACTTTAAGCCAGGCAGAACTGAAATATAGATGTTATTGTATTTTTTTCACAGGTGACCTTGATGCAATGACCAATGAGGCAATTGACAACCTGGACCTGGACACCTCGGATAGATTGGTGGTGGTTGTATTAGAGGCTCCAGAGGGATGGCACATTGCTATTAGAGATTGCTAAGGGCAGTAGAGCCTCTGTTAGTTTCCTACAAACAGGCACACCCCGTGTCTACGAATGGCCAGAACTGACAGATAAACTTGTGGTCAACAGTGAGTGCATCATAGATAATAATGTAGAGATAGTTACATCCGGAACAGGAACCCGGAAGTACTGGCGGATGTCAATTGCTACATGTCAGCGGCTAAACAGGCTGTTTAATGATTCTAAGGTTAAGTACTTGTACATTTGACATGTAGTTTGTTGAATTTGATTGACTTAAGATCTAAACTTAATTTTGAATTATTTTTGATTAAGTTTAGACTGGCCTGTTTTGCTGTAACAGCTATTTGTAGCTTACAATGTTAGAAGTGCATCATTTGTATGAAAACCTGTATATCTGTGTGCAAGATTTCAAGGACCTGTCACCAGCATCCTAAGCCGACAGCATGGGGCTGGCAGAAGTTACATCAAGACATTCATACAAACAATCGAAACAAACAGAACACGCTACTCATTATCCGTTTAGTTCATTTATTTCACCAAAGGTTAGCAGAAGTCAATGAACATCCGTGTAATGGGGAAGGCTATGCAGACTACAGTGGATATGGAGACGAAGAGGGATGTGCAGCAATGTGGCGCTTTTATGACAAGAAGTGCCCAAGGCCAAGCAGGTGTGTCTCAAAGGATGTCTGGTAACCCTGAAGGAACCTAAAGAAGCAGCTGTAGAAATGTATTCTATGTGCCAGGAGTCGCCGTCCCCTGAAGCCTGGCCTGAAGCTGGCAATCACCCTTCGGTTATTGGCCACAAGGAAAAGCTACAGGTCCCTTGGATACGAATTCCGGGTGGCATACAACGGCATATGCCAGTTCGTGCCAGAGGTTTGCATCGCCATCCATCGATGTTTGTGTGGCTAGCAAGGAGAGAAAGAACGACACCAAGCAGCGCGGCGCTTGAGGGACAAAAGTAGTAAATTCATTTGAAGATGGATGGTTCTGAGGTGTGAAGAGAGGCATGATGCCGAATTTACAGGGTTTGGCATCAATAAAAGTAGTGGCTTGTGTTTGCAGAGGACATTTACACTGGCAAAGGTGTGTCACTACAGAAACCCACTGTCCTTGAAAAAGGCATGAAGGCTGAAATAGAGTGTATGTTCGACCAGAGCCTAGAATCTCACGACTTGAAGAAGCGTAACCTTGTTGTAAATGATGCAAAAGAAAGAAGTAGCAACTCTTTCAAGGCAGACCACATCCTAGCACAACACTGAGTAATGTACATTTCGCCTTAAAATTCATCTTCTAAACTGTTGTATAATAGAAATATGTTCCTGCACTGTGAATTTTTTTTCTTTTGTTTTATTCAGTTGACCCTGGGTTTGCCAGCCCTGCCGGCAACGGACGTAAGTTTTATTTTTATTTTTAAATTCATGTGTAAAATTGTTAAGGGTATGGTGAACCATAGTGTTGGCGTGTAGTGTAGTATTCGAGGATGTAATATTGCTAATAATGGAGCATTTTTCTGTTGCGTCGTTTTGTTTAGACGGAGGTGGCGGTGAAGGAGTGACCGCGGAACTTTCAATGCCCATTTTCATGTGTAAAATTGTTAAGGGTATGGTAAGCCGTTCTGTTGGTGTGTAGTGTTATATTCGGGGATGTAATATTGGTGATAATGGAGCATTCATTCGTTTATTCATTCATATATCCATTGTTTGTTCGTTCATTCATTCAGGACGAGGACGGGGTGGACGGGGAGACGACTGGGGGTTCAAGGGGGCCGGGGAAGAGGTCGAGGAAGAATCTTTCTCAGAAATGTGTGTTTTGTTTCGTATAATTAGTGTGTGTAATTATTAATTTTTGGTAGTATTTGTAGTATTATTTGTCTGTTAAATATTTTCATTGATGAATATTTTACGACTATCCTTACTTATTTATTTAAGTTCTCTTTTATTAATTAGATATGATTAAATTGTATGTTTTATTGATTTATAAAACAATATATTGATGGGTTCACCACACCACGAAGTGGTGGTGAACCCATATTGCTTTTTCTGATGTTTCTTCTTCTCCTCCTCCTTCTCCTGCCATTTTTTAAATGGATTCAGCTTCTTCATTTTAGGGCCCAAGGTCCTGAAATTTGGTATGGAGGCACAGTGGGCAAATACCCCTAGGCGTTTTTTAAATTATTGTGATACAGGCTTTTAGAATGGTTTTATTTGAGTTTTTTGGCTGTGTTATAGCAAATGTATTACTGTGTTAGTGTGCCTTGTTTACCACGTTTGGCATGAGTCATCACAATGGAATGCAGGGCATCAACCAATAGGCATGCAGCTTTCCTCTATACTTCTTGCTGATTGGCTGTTGGGATTTAACTTGATTAACACCTGCACAGAGCATTTCCATACTGACAGTATGTCTGTATTCAAGTGTTTTGGTAGGTATTTCAAGCTTTCCTGCTCTAGCATTGGAATGCGGGGCGTGGACGTTTTTTTTTTTTTGAAAATCAACAGTTTGCATTATGCAATTACAAATCCTAACCAATAAAGTAGGGAATAGCTATCCAACTGTTGTTTTAGTTGTATTTTACTTCATATTATAGTTATATCAATGTAAATCATTGTTTTCCCTTGTGTTTCTCATTCTTTCCCTGCCATGTCGTAAAATGTGGTGAACCCATCGCTGTTTTTGCTCCAAAGCAAATATTGGCCTTTCTAGTTATTATTAGAATACATTTTTGGAGGGATATTTCTTGTGCTGTGTTTATTGTACTTTTATTGACGTTGTCCAGTTCGACTTTCAGTGTAATTTATCATGAACAGTTTAAGTTACCGTGAGTAACAAAACAGGTCAATATATATGGACTACACGCAAAAGTGTCGAAAGTACTTTGCATTTGCCAGGATGATGTTTAATATGATCCATGAAGGTACGTGGCAGTTGGCCACCCTACTGTCAGGAACATTAGAAAGAAGAATGACCATATCATCATTTGATTTTAGCGAGCAAGGACAAAATTGAACAGTGTAAAAAAAGCGGACACAGAAGATTAAGAAATAGATAATGAAGAAACAAATGCCCTTTATGTTGTTCAAAATATCATATTAAAACTCCACCTGACCTGTGGATGAAATCACAGTGATACTTGTCTGACGTTGTTTCAAAATGTTTCTGAAGACGGCGGGAAAAACAACGGCCAGATTTTATGGACTGGGCCGACTTGGTGTATTTGTCGGCTCTAACATCGCAATGTACATGTAAGAATAACTGTACTGAAGAACTTACACACGTCTGATATCATTCTGAAAGCAACACGCTAACAAACCC
>NW_017802396.1:0-6538 GCF_001625305.1 Branchiostoma belcheri | reverse complement strand
AGTTCAAGTTGTGGAAAAGCAATGTCTTGTTTTTTTTATTGTGGATAGGTCAAGGGGTTTAGATTGAGGGTTTCAAGTTTGGAGTCTCTAGTAGGTAGTGGGTAAGTGCAATGGGACATTTTGTGAGAACATTTTCATAAGTGCAGGCCAGGTTTTTGCTCCTTCTCGATCGTTTTATGTAACGTTACTACGAATGTAGGTTAAAATAACAATTTACAGGCAGGGAGCTGTCAACCGTGGAAAAATATTCTAACAGTTGTTTGTTGAAATAACATCACCTGTCAACAACTTGCATGCTTAACCGCTGCTAATTGACACCTCTGTGTCCTCAGAGTGCGGCACATCTGGCCTTGGGATATTTCCTGCAAAGTTGGCCTCGAAACATTCATGCATTTGTGTTATTTGTGCATACGGTATGTTACTATGATGCAAACATGATTTGAACCACATCACAAATTTTGTTTCTATCGGGCAAAAAGACTGTATACTGTACGGTCTAGTATGAAAAAATAACTTGGCATGACCTGGGTGAAAGGGCAGGTTTGAAACTTTCTTGGGCCATCAGAAGAAAGTCGTGTTAGCTGAGAACTCATGCATAATCGGGCGTACGTAAGGAAAAACACTTTGGGTAGGATTGTACTAGGAGTCTTCCTATGGGTCATGTGGAGGTGAAATTGAGAAGCCAACATTGGAAGGCTAGGGTAAAATGTACACCATATGGGCTACCAAACAGTACGGATATAGCCAAACAGTATCCCCGAACCAAACGGACATAGCCAAACAGTATCCCCGACTTGAGGTATAACCGGCAACTAAAGGATCTACTCAATCGTGGAAAATGTTACGTTTCAACAAGAAGACATTTATTCCAATATTCAGGTTAAATTGCAGTGACAGGAAAGGCGTGTTGGGTAGGTCACCCGAGGCTGACCTAGCACTGCCAGGCATACCCCTGGGGCGTCCCTGGAGGACAGGCCGGTGGTGTTCCGCAGTAATACAAAGTCCAGCGCTGTTGTGGGCTAAAACTCTGAGACGTATGAACGGCGGCGCCAGGCTACTCCCAGCTCAGCGCCAGTATACTGCTTTCCAAATTTATGGTGTTACATCCCGATTTTTCTAGATAATTTCGCAAAAATTTGTAAACAAATTTCCTGATTTCGGGGCTGTGTGGCGTCCATTTTGCCATGGTAAAGTCCTAGACATGGTACAGGCTAGGTAAATAGTATGTTGCTTAGTTCACAAAAGGACTCTCTGACTACTATGTTAACTACGATAATCATCTTCAAAAGACCTACACTATACACACACACAACATCCTCCAAAACAATATTTGTCGAAGGCATGAGTCCTCCGAACTCTAGTTTTTGATGGGTTTAGGGTCAGATGTACAGTAACAAAATACGTGCGTCAACACGTAGAACAGTTGCCGGACTTAGGACCCCTCCTGTTACCCATGTGTCCATTTGCTAAGTACACAGGAATGACCAATCACAAGTCACAGCGATAAAACATTAAGTTATTCTGATAGGTATGCTCTAGGGTCAACTCGGTTGTCTCATATTGTTAAAATACAAACGTAACGTCCACAGGAAGGTTTATGTATTAGAATTGAGCCGACACAATATTTTTGTTGGACGATTTCTTTGATTTCTCTCTAAGAGAACTCAGGATCATTCCTCCCGGCGTTCGAATTTTCGTGTTTACACCCGGTTGCCATGGACACGGGTTCGACACAGATGACAAGTTCCAGTCCGTGAACTAGGTAGGAAATTTTCTTCTCTCCTGTTTGAAACGAAAAAAAAAGGTACAAAAACTCAGAAAAGGCCACAAATCTTCATCTAATTCTATGTATAGATGTTGTGTTAACGCTTTGAATGAAGTCAGAGCTCAAAAAAGGGCCAATTTTTGGCTAAACTAAGCACAAACAACTGCTGACCAAGTTCGTCTAGGTTTCCAAGGTCAACAAAGTTTGTAAGGACACGCTGACTCAGAAGAAGAGAAACAATTTTCTTCTATTTGTTGTTGAGAATATATCTGTAAGCATATAAACGTACTGTTTGCTTCGGATGAAATCATTAAACTCCGTTTCTTTTGATGACTGTGGTATATGTAGGTCTGGCGTTCTGAAGTCGAGAATATTGCGACTTTGTTTACTGAGCTTACGTCAGTTACGAGGTCAATCGTCAAAACGACGGGAAAATGTCTACTGAGCCACCAAGGCAAGAAGTGAGAGGCGTCGAGCGGAAAATAAAGGTAAGTTGTTTATCTTTTTCTTCAAAACTTTAGCTCAAGAAATTCTAAGCGGGACCAGTTGGGTACCGATTTTGTATGGTCTTCCGTGCGTCGTATCATTTCTTCATCTTCATATTTTCTCTAGCATTCTTATTCTCTCTACTAAGTTACATTTCAAATATTTCAGTTAAGGTGACCAAACTACACCGTCTCTCATATAATTCCATTCTTCGCCTTCTTTTTTTGCTATTCTTTTGCTTGCCTTGTTCTGTTCTGTTGTGTTTGTGTTGTTTTATTCACATTCCAGCATGTTCCCTTTCCTACTCTCAGCAGAGTCAGGGAGGAGACCCAGCTAACTCCGATAGCCAGTAAGAAACTGTTTAGTCAGCTTTAATCTAAATACGGATCCTGAATGTCTAACTCACTCAGCAGTTCAACCAATGATAGCATGGCAATTAGAGATTAGAGCAATGAGAGAGCAGCTGGTTAGCCAATAAGAAACTGTTTAGTCAGGTTTACTTTGGTATTACTACTGTACTGTACACCAGAATTGTTTCAATTGCAAAATCCCATTTTCCTATTGCGAAGTAAAACCACTGCAAAAAGAAATGAATTTACAGTACTGTATATGCTAGGGATAGGTACCGGTTTGGCTGAACCTGGCCCAACTGGGAGTAACATTCAACATACTGAGAAAAAAAAATGTAGATTGTGATCCAGTGCTTGTGTCTGTCTCTCCAAAATATGATTTACAATGTACAATAGTACTACCTTATTTTTACTGTAATACCATAATCAGGTTCAGACCTGATCCTCTGGATTTGGACCTGAACTTAAACCTGATTAAGCTGAACTCTAAGTACCCACTGGTAGTATTTGCTAAGGTAGAGACAACACATGTTTCAGGAATGTTTGCAGTGATATTACATCACTGTAAATGTCTTTATCTGCTTTCCCCTTTCAGTCTGAGGAGGGATGCCACTACACTCCAGGAGACCCTGCTGGCTATGCACAAGTAAGTACATGTAGAAACAACTAGAGTTCCATGAACTTATACCTTCGCCAAATGATATCAACCTGACAACTGACTTTTAAGGCACTGCAACTGAAACAATGTAAAATTAATGCCAGAGTATCCCGTTTGTACATTTCTGTTCTAACTTGAACCAATTAAAACAAATTCATTCAAACAGTTATAGACATTTACTACTGACCAGGCCCCAGTGATTTTGGGGCTACTCATATTATGATGTTTGCAGTTAACGTCACATAATGCTACACGTATGTATGTCAAGTCCTCACCACTTGTTGTTTTGTTCCAGATTGTTTCTCAAGAAGAAAGAAGACACCTCCCTGTCCATCAGGTAAGAGTGGTGTTCAAAGATACCTGACCAGTCCTCACCACCAAAAAATATCCTCTAGCTTGTGAAAAAATATGGTCCCATACAGAACAATATAGTCATAAGGCTATCTGAGATTTTTTCTGAATCGAAAAAAAACAACATCAGAGGTCAGATGTAAAATTCAGAATACAGTTGTATGTAGCAATCCGAAATGCTTATATAACAGTGGCAGGAAGTCCTTGCCTTCCAAGTTGTCAATGTTTTTATGTAGAAAAATGAACCTGTCCTTGGTGCTGAATTGGTATCTGCATAAACATATGTATGTGACTGTGTGCTTGTGTTTGTATGTGTGTGCCTGTGTATGTGTGAGCATGACTTGTGTGTGTGAGTGCATGTGTGTGTATGTGTGTCTGTGTGAGTTTGCATGTGTGTGTGTATGTGTGTGTGTGTGTGTTTGCATGTGTGTGTGCGAGTGTGTGTGTGTGTGTGTGTGTGTGTGTGTGTGTCTGTGTGTGTGTGTGCATGTCTGAGAAAGAGAGAGAACATTTCTAGTGTTCTTTGATTTATGCAGAAAAGCTAATCCTCCCTAATTTTCAGGGAGTTTGGCAAGCTTCTACAGGTGGCTCAAGAGTAAGTTTACAGATCACCCTCTTTTCAACATTCTTTTAGTCAGAAAATGTCTAATGCCTTACTATCTTTTTTAAACTTTAAAAATGTGTAGAAGACCTTAAGTTCCTGCTTTGCCAACAAAAGGTGGTGACTACAGGTCAAAATCTCAAACATGAAGCATGGTTTTCATTAAAACTACATTTACAAGGTTATTAACATAAATGAGTTCAAAATGAAGTTTCTGTGTTTTCTCCCAAAACAGGCAAGCTGATGTCTCTGAAGATGAGTTAGTCAGATCATCTTTCCGTAATGCGGAATTGGAGATGCTCCTTGCTGATGAGAAGCTGTAAGTATTTTAGTCTTGCCTCAGCTTGACACAGCTTAATTTCCTATTATTTTTCTTTCACTCCATACCATGGTATGGATGAAATATATTGTTCTGCTTCAGGTTTCCTCTTCTCCTAACATTTTGTTAAATGGATTCAATTGGTTCATTTTTGGGCCAATTGACCTGAAATTTGGTATGGGGATACAGTGGGAAAAAATTTGTGACTGAAAAGCACTATATGAGGGTCTTAAGAACAATTGTTACTACGAAGCACTACGGGTATTGGACACTACATGGGGGTATTGAAACACTTGATAATGGAGATAACTACATTGAAAAGGTTGATATTGAACAGTCCAATGGGACAATTCTGTTTTTGCTTCACTCACAATCAGCAATATATCAATATCAGGGAAAAATACAAAAATAATAATGAAAAATTAACCTCCATTAACTGAATAGTCAGGAAAATATTTTACATTTTAGTTTTAGGGATTTGAAAACTATGACAAAAGTGTAATCAAAACAATTTATTTCAATGCACATAATTTTTCTTTAATATCATAGGCAAGCAGATGATGCAAACACCCAGCATGAGAGGTAATTATAACATTTAATTTGAAATACAATGTTACAGTAACCATCATTGATGTATTAAGGGCACCCAATGCAATTTCACGGTGGCAAAACAGAAATATTCTAAATGAGGAAATCTGATTAACATTTACTGCCATTTCTTAGCACATTTTCATCACCACTTGGAGCGTTTGAAACAGCCCAAAAACAAGCTGCGTGAAGAGTCCCTTTATTTTGGGGTACCACCAATAAAAAGCAAGAACCAGGCCACAAAACATTTAAGCAGTTGTTTTCCACAGCACATTTGTGACTCACAGATATCAGTATGCCATGGGATAGGGTTGGTTTAACTTCTTGCATTAAAAATATGACCAGGAAATTGACTGAAAATCCAGTTTTACTGCCCTGAAATTGCTTTGGGTGCCTTTAACATACATTTGTAGAAATATGTGTTAGTTCAGTTGCAGACATTGATTTTAACCAGGAAATGTAAATTGTGAATCTGTCAATGATTAATTGTAGTCCATCAACTAGATCATCATTAGAATAATTGCAGAGCATGACTTAACTTGCAACTCATTAACAGTTTTTGTCAGAATTGAGAAAAAACATCACCATCTTTCACAACTTTTACATTTTTCAAACATTTAAAGGCATCCAATGCCATTTCAGGGAGCAAAACTGGAAATGTTCTGATTAAGGCAATCTTTGTGATATTGACACATAGTGTCCCACATTAGCACATTTGAGTCAGAATTTCATACTTTGGGCTTTTAAAACCACAGAAACAAGCCCCAAGATGAGTCCTTTATTTTCTGGGTGGTACCCTAAAATTCAGCCAAGGGCCCTTCCAGTAACCATTTTCCGTCAGAATTTTGGGAATTTTTGCTCCATGAGGGATGCATTGGGATAGTGTGGTTTCAACTCAGTATGTAGATAAGAATATTGGCTTTGAAAAATTGGGATTCCAGGCACTAAAAACTGCATTGGATGCCTTTAAGTCCAGCTCTGTAACAAATAGCACATTACGTCCTTGGTGTAAAACATATTAACTTGTGTTACATGTAAATGCTGTGAATTTTCACATCATTAAAAACCTTGTGAATTTGCCCAAATACAGGGAGCTCTCTGAGTCTCATGCAGACCTGGAAATGTGAGTACTACTGTACAGTAACTGGAACTGTTATTGTTTGAGATCCAACAGTGTATTTAATACCTGTGCATGTCTGCAGGATCTGATGCCTATGGATTATTGATGGAAGTATTATTTTTTGGTGGTAAATCCAAACAAAGCGATTGATATTCATTTTATCACTCATTCCATAAAATGTCATTGTTTGTCACCTCCATTTTACAGGGCCATTTATGAACTGCAGCAAGAAAAGAACAGGTATGTTACATTCTATCATCGTTTTCAACATCTTTAAAGTCGTGAACAAACAGTTAAGAA
>NW_017802395.1:0-6560 GCF_001625305.1 Branchiostoma belcheri | reverse complement strand
ACCGGAGACGTGCTGGTACTGCGCCCGGCACCGGAGACGTGCTGGTACTGCGCCCCGGCACCGGAGACGTGCTGGTACTGCGCTCAGGCACCCATTGTGTGGAAAGGCCGAAGGGATTTGACGATGTATTTACTTATGCGTGGTCACATTTCGTAAGGGTGTATGTGCCATTGAACCTTTTGTCAAATGACACAGGGGAATCATCAGATTACAGTGAATCAACAAATGAAAGTGAAAATGGCATCCTCATCTATAACTGAAGTATCACTGCCTGACGAAGATATATTTGTTCCCACAGTCGCTACTGACCATATAGCGGACATAAACTAACCCAGACTATTAAAAAAAAAACAGACTGGATTTACCTTGTTAATAAGTTTTACCTACTCGTCATAAATTCTCATGGCTGCCTGTCTTCTGTGTGGGTCATCGAAATATCTTTCGTAGAAAGCGAGGATCGACGTATCGCGCTGAAAGGCTTTCCAGCAGGCTGCTACGCTCTCACAAGGCCAGGGCACATCACCTAGTTCCTCCAAGACATCATCCACAATGGCTGCTGCCGACTTAAATATACGTTCTTCTCCACTTCTGCCTTCACTCAGGTCGTGGTTTTGGCCGCTGTCACCGCGCCGACGGGCCCGTGGTTATGTTGGTGGGGCCTGCTTCATATTTAAACACCATTACGCTCCTTCACCGTGTTGCTTTGCATGGTGTGCCTTTCGGACGACCGTTACCGTGTGCCATTCTTACAACTTGCACAGGTTGGCCATCGGACTGGTATTGTACAAATACATACGGCAACATTTCACCTTTGGACATAAATTGGGCATTACTAATACTAGTGTCCATAGTAAGAGACGCTTTATTCTGGTCGGGTAACTTCTTTCCGGGAAAATTCCGTTGGCTAGTCTTAGTTTACACTTAGTTCAAAGAAAAGTTTTATATATGCATTGAAAGTGAAATTCACCCATGAGGTTGCTACGATGTGTGAAATTTGCAGAAATCAAGCGGTTGTAACGATAGACTAATGTGTCGCAACAGTCGTGACGATGTCGTTGATTGCTCTAATGTTGGTTGGGGAAATTTGCCGGTGTCTGTTGCACAACCAGTTGGGCTTCGGGACAATGATGGAGAAGGGGCTGTAGTACTTACCTCCATGGAGCTAGCTCCATGGAGCTAGCTCCATGGAGGTGAGTAGTACAGCCCTGAGGCAGATTTTTTTCCAGCTCCATGGAGCTAGCTCTACGCACTATGAATGCATATACGTGGTTCACGTCACCTTCAAGGAAAATACATATACATGGTTCACGTCACCTTCAAGATAAAAACAATATGGGCTGTACTAATCGCCTCTATGGAGATAGCTCTACGCGCTATGAATGCATATACATGGTTCACGTCACCTTCAAGAAAACATGGCATGGCCTCTATAGAGCCAGCTCCATGGAGGTGAGTAGTACAGCCATGCAGCAGATTTTTTCAATAGGGGCTGTACTACTCACCTCCATGGAGCTAGCTCCATGGAGGTATTAAAAAGTACTTCAGCCCTGCGGCAGATTTTTACTGCTCCATGGAGCTAGCTCTACGCACTATGAATGCATATGCCTGGTTCACGCGACCTTCAAGAAAAATGCATATACATGGTTCACGTCACCTTCAAGAAAACAAACCAGCGCTATAAATGTCTTGAGAAATAAACAGCCCCGTGCACAAAGAACACACATGGTTCACGTCCCCTACAATGAAGAAATCACGCTCTAGAATACATCGTAAACTTGTTACGGCCCCACGCACTGAGAACGATACATGAACACACAGTGCCGGTCTTGTCGAGGCTGTTTTGCTCACAGAGCCAGCTCCACGGCACTTTGAATGCATATACATGTTTCACGTCACCTTCAAGATAAATACATAAACGTGCTTCACGTACGTTGCCTTCAAGAAAAAATACCACGCTCTAGAAAATGGTTAGATCGGTTTATTGTTATTTGTAAATCTTGGATGATCGCGTTTGGTAGTGTTCTATACGGCCCCACGCACTGAGAACGATACATGTACACACAGTGTTGTTCTTCTCGAGGCTGTTTTGCCCGCAGAGCTAGCTCCACGCACTTTGAAGGCATATACATGTTTCACGTCACCTTCAAGATAAATACATAAACGTGCTTCACGTTGCCTTCAAAAAATACCACGCTCCAGAAAATGGTTAGATCGGTTTATAAATATTTGTAAATCTTAGATGATCGCGTTTGGTAGTGTTCTATACAGCCCCACGCACTGAGAACGATACATGTACACACAGTGTTGTTCTTCTCGAGGCTGTTTTGCCCGCAGAGCTAGCTCCACGCACTTTGAAGGCATATACATGTTTCACGTCACCTTCAAGATAAATACATAAACGTGCTTCACGTACGTTGCCTTCAAGAAAAAATACCACGCTCCAGAAAATGGTTAGATCGGTTTATTGTTATTTGTAAATCTTGGATGACTGTATACACTATGCTTAATTTTGTGACGCAAACCATGTGTAGGAATTTATACTGCGTGGAGTCACCATTAGCCTGGGTACCATCCTACTTGTATACCGGGGCTCCCACACTAGCTTCCCTAAGAAGTACTTCTTAGGGAAGCGAGTGTGGGAGCCCCGGTATACAAGTAGGATGGTACCCAGGCTAAGTCACCATAACTTGTCTCGTGGTCTGCATAGCGAAGTCAGTGAGGTTTATTTGAGCTCTCCAGTTTAAAAGTTGTCGGGACCTCATCCTGATCACGATATCGATGAGACAATGGGAAACATCTTGCGCGCCTACGTGGCGTCCAACCAGCGGGACTGGGATGAACACTTGCCTGCAGTCAAGTTTGCTTACAATACCAGTTGCCACGCGACCACTGGTTTTTCGCCTTTCTTTTTACTGCACGGTCGCGAGGCGTGCCTATAAACCCCTAACTGTTACACAATAAGAAAACATGATATCGAAACGAAAAAGCCCTGTTGAGGCCATTGACATTATGAAATATAGAATTTTCAGTATTCACGGTGTTGGTTTCCATTACGCCTTCTTTAGTTGACAAATAATGAACAGTCTCCGGGCCCACAAACAAAGGGGGCAAGCGACAAATAATGAACGGTCCCCGGGCCCACACACATAGGGGACAAGCGACACTAATCAATAACAGGCGGGCGCGAACAAGGATGGTCAGAACCATGTTTCACGTCACCTTCAAGATAAATACATAAACGTGCTTCGCGTTGCCTTCAATAAGAAATACCGCGCTCCTGAAAATGGTTTAGTTCGGTTTATTGGTATTTGTAACCCTTTGATGACATTCTTTTGGTTTTGCGGCCCTTTGTACTGTGAATGACATATGTACGTATACACATAAGTGTAAACCTTTGTCTAGACGGACACAATTAGAATTGTTTACCATGGACCTTCCTGTCATAAAATAATCTGTTAAAACATCTCTTTTGTATCCATTATTCACCGTATTTCACACGCACATGGTGACGCGGTTTCTGATATTGATTGCAGAAAATTGCTGTGCCAATCGTTGACAAAGGTCATTAGGTGACATCGATATCGTGATCAGGATGAGGTCCCGACAAGAGCTCAAATAAACCTCACTGACTTCGCTATGCAGAAAACGCCATGCAGACCACGCAGTATAAATTCCTACACATGGTTTGCGTCACAAAATTAAGCATAGTGTATACAGTCAATCAATACACAAGGACAGCCTTGCCGTAACACTATCAAACACGATCATCCAAGATTTACAAATACCAATACCAGTAAACCAATCCAAACAATTTTCTGTACCGTTTTCTGGAGCGCGGTATTTTTTTCTTGAAGGCAACGTGAAGCACGTTTATGTATTTATCTTGAAGGTGACGTGAAACATGCATATGCCTTCAAAGTGCGTGGAGCTAGCTCGTTGCGTAAAACAGCCTCGAGAAGACCGGTACTGTGTGTACATGTATCGTTCTCAGTGCGTGGGGCCGTATAGAACACTACCAAACGCGATCATCCAAGATTTACAAATAACAATAAACCGATCTAACCATTTTCTGGAGCGTGGTATTTTTTCTTGAAGGCAACGTGAAGCACGTTTATGTATTTATCTTGAAGGTGACGTGAAACATGTATATGCGTTCAAAGTGCGTGGAGCTAGCTCTGCGGGCAAAACAGCCTCGAGAAGACCGGCACTGTGTGTTCATGTATCGTTCTCAGTGCGTGGGGCCGTAACAAGTTTCAACTCGATATATTCTAGAGCGTGATTTCTTCATTGTAGGTGACGTGAACCATGTGTGCTCTTTGTGCACGGGGCTGTATATTTCTCAAGACATTCATAGCGCTGGTTTGTTTTCTTGAAGGTGACGTGAACCATGTATATGCATTTTTCTTGAAGGTGACGTGAACCAGGCATATCCATTCATAGTGCGTAGGGCTAGCTCCATGGAGCTGTAAAAAAATCTGCCGCAGGGCTGTAGTACTCACCTCCATGGAGCTAGCTCCATGGAGGTAGCTCCATGGAGGTGAGTACTACAGCCCCTATTGCAATGATGGGGTCATTTGTTTAAAATTTAGGCATATATGTTTACTTGTGAAATAAATCAAACTTTGCATTAGATTTTTCACCAAGTAAAAACCAAATCACAACTCAGCAAACATCAGCTAGGGCATCCCTTACAGCATGGGTGCGTGCCTCTCCATGCACAACAGGGGCCGAGGCACTTCTTCGTCAGGCATAAACCATGCTTGATCAAACTCTTCCCTGTTGTTATTTCTCAGATGTTGTGCAGCACACAACATGCTGATAACAATATTCGGAACCCTACTAATGTCCACATCAAGCCCTTTTGCGAAACACCTCCAGCAGCCTTTCAGGCGCCCGAAGGCGCATTCCACTGTCATCCGTGCACTGCTCAGTCGGAAGTTGAAGTTCGTCTTCCTTCTGCTAAGGTGGCCGTTGTCAGCATACCTCTTCATTAACCAGGGCAGCAAGGGGTATGCCGGATCACCCAGGATCATGACAGGCACCGGCACGCCATTGATGACCCGTGTCATCTCCTACATGAGATATTGCAAAAATTGTAGTGAAACAGTGAGAGAAAAAAAAAGGTAGTGAAAACTTTAAAGAGCAAACAGTCGATCATTCGTGGAAATCATACTGTACACATCTTAATTCCAACAATAAACGTCTCCCCGTCATAATGTAAATGTTTGCGTGACCAGCCAGCAAGAGCAATGTCTTGTACAAAACACACACATATAATTCTTGGTCTGTGTCATAATAAATAATTGAATTTTACCGGGGGAAATAAGGTTCCTCTCTCAGCACACTTGTATGGAAGGGAGTTCCTCACAATTCTGGCATCATGGACACAGCCTGGCCACCCCACATTTATGTCGGTGAATCCAAGTAAGCATGAAATCTCGGGCGGAAGAAAAAAAATGTAAATAGTAATAGATAACTACATAGCTATATGTACTGTTCATGTATTTTGTAAAAAGTTTGAAGCACCCCATGTGCATTACATCATAAAGTGCCACGGCAATTTGGTGCGTATACATTTAGTTTTTTTTTATCCCACTCCCAATTTTTTTACAAACGCCAAAACAACCTTTGTTATGTTAGTTAGATACTGGCCACAGTGTTGAAGGTGACGTGTCATACAGAAAGCGGAAACTTTTGGTATGTGCCCCAGAGAATAGAATTGCAGCCGGAATAAGCAGATTACCGTCTCCCATCATTTTTATCCTGGGCTGTATATATATTTACTATACCTTTATATTGATAAAATAAAAAGTTGGGATAGACATTTTGTGTGTACTTACGACTTCTTGGCACACAGTTGGTTCACGTGATGGCCACCGCAGTACCAGCATCAGCTAGAATGAGAAAATGGACACTAAAATAGAACACTGTCCCCACTGTAGCCGCGGTGGCACATGTCATCTTTTGTCGGTGGGCTGCAAGACTTGATGTTGTAATTTTCGACAGGTCCTCTTCTGTCGAGTCATGGATTGGTGAGAAATGCTTGCCATCTTACGGTACCTCCATCACAAATCGCATTACCTGGAAGAGAAAAAAATCCCCTATATGGATAGTGTATTGCATCATTAATGTATGGCGAAGTTTACTAGATATTATAGAGATATACATGTATTAGGCCAAAGCATTAGCGTTTAATATGAAGCCTGCAGACATTTCAACATTGTATCAAAACTAGAAATGTCAAAGACTTGCATTTTAAGGCCCCACTATTAGATATTTAGTGTCTAAATGCCATGTGACTAAAATACAATAAATGAAAATCATTTTGTATCAATGCACGTACCCATGGATGCATTAAACCTTTCTGCCTCATTTTGGCCTGAATCCTCCGTTCATAGTGGTTTCGACACAGAATGTCTGTAAAGTGGATTCTTGCCCTCTTCGCAGGGTTGATGGATACGGTTAAACGAAGTTGGGGGGGGGGGGATTAACGTTTGTCCAACATGGCGGCAACTGTAGCAGAGATTTGCCCCGGCTACAGTTCAATTTGGCGATCAGAA
>NW_017802394.1:3624-6568 GCF_001625305.1 Branchiostoma belcheri | reverse complement strand
GGGGTTTTGTTTAAATAAAACGTTTATATGAGCATCTTTAGCGCATTTGCGTTGCATTTTAAAGCAAAATCTTGAAAAAAATGCAATTTTCAAAATTCAAGATTTTCGATCCAAGATGGCCGACAGCTTAATTATGCAGTCATTTTATGACGTCATTTTGACGTCAGTGTTGTTGCCAAGGGCAACATAAGTATTAGCAGACATTAATATTCCATCATAGACACTTTTTGTTCAAGTTTGGTTGTATTCCATTAAGTTTTACGGAAAAAAATTTTTGACGGTTTTACCCCCAAAAATCATATAAATGACGTCATAATGACGTCATATGACGTCATATATACGCAAAAATTGTGAGTATGAATTAATTAAGTTAATTACTACACCATTCTCTGAAAATTTGGTGGCCCTACGATAAGTGGTTGTTGTGTTACAGGGGGCGGGCCTCAAAAGCCCCCCCCCCCGTCTGAGCATGCCCAAAAAAGCCCGGTCTGAGTAGGGTTAAGTGCATGCAAAACTTTCTCTGCGTGCAGGCTGCGGATTCATCCCCAGTGCAAAATCGTACCTTTTCGCACAAGGGATTAAAGAAGCCATCCACACTAGGGCATTACAACCATTCCTCAACAGAGACGGGGGTTCCACAGACTTTCTGTAACCTATGACCCACTGCTCATGAATTCATGTGTGTTTTCTGTGTGACGTCACGGAAGCGGTGGACTGCTCATTCCTTAACAAAGACTGGAGTTGTACAGTTGAAAATTTTGGTGAGTCCAATTTCTTGTGTTGGATTTTACAGTTTAAACCTGTTTGATAATGATTTCTACCAACACAGACGAACCGATGAGCAATTAAGATATTATAACAATGCTGTGGATGTCCGAAATTGTCAGCAGTCATTGTGCATTATATATTCCCTGATGTTTGGAATCTGAGATTTCTTGTTATTAATTTCATAAGTACAATACAGTGAGAAATAGTTTTAAATGGTGTGCATTATCATCATCATAAATACTCCTTTGTGTAAAGGAAAGTGGTACCTCCGCCAAAATAGGCACCAGGGCGAACTCCATATACATTCGGATAGCCCAGCATCCTGCAGACAACTTCTGCATCCTTCAAGTCGAAACCGTTGTGACAAACTGTGCCCCATCTGGGACTGTCGGCCGGCCGGACTTCCACACGCCCCTCGTTTGGACCGGAACCTCCGACAAGACGGATTCTGCTGAAATCTGAAAATGAAACAATCATCCCTATTAACGATGTAATAGTAAAGACATAATTCTTTATTAGATAGAACATTGCATTGCTGTTCATCATGTTATGATGCTAAATTGTATTCAAACATCAATGATCAATTTTTTAGAAACCACTGTCGCCTTTATGATAATGATTAATGACCGATCACTTCCATACGTTAAACCCGCGAGGGTTACTGTTACAGACACGAGACCTTATTTACTTTACAGATACGTGATGTCAGCAAACGTAATAGAGACGGAGGACGATATAAATTCCCTGGCACGTTTGATTAACTGTTGACGTCCCATATCGTTATGTCTCATAAGGTCCTGTCTATGTAACCGAAACTCTTGCGCTTTCCGTTAGAAAGTGATTGGTCATTAATTATCCTGATGAATGAGGTGGTCGGTAAAAGAACCACATTAAAGTTAGCCCTCCAGCCTTCGATTGAGCCTTCGATTCGAATGGTATGCACTATTTCGTAGACGCCTCGGGCGCGGGAGCATTCTATTGTCCCAAATATGCAAATGAGCACGCATAAAGGATGTAAATAGACATTGCACATACGTATGTCAAACCAAACCACAGCCTTTCAGACTCTGTATTCATTTGATTAAATAATCTTCTAATTTTCAACAACTAAATGAGTTTTAATAGTCTTTAAGTGGTCGATACTATCGAATTGAATCAACGCACATGGATTCATCTTCACGTCAAAGATTCAAGAATGCCATCCAGGACCGCACCCGACATGTTTCAATTAGACGCCTTATTACAAAGTAACGAAATAATTTTCAATAACCGAATGACTTTCACCAATCATTGAAGGGTCCAAACTATAAGATTCAACTAATAAAACTAACACGCATTGCGTCGTTTTGACGTCATGACGTCATAAGTCTTGCAAACGTAAACCCGGTATATTTAATGATATTATACGATATTTAACGCCTTGTGGCAAAGTAACGAAATAAATTGCAGTAACCAGATGACTTTTAAGAATCCTTTAGTGGGCCATACCTTCAGATTCAACCCCCAAAACTAATCAAATCAAACTTTATTCATCAACTTGGCAGTCCTTAGACTGAATTGCGTTGATTGCACAATTTTGCCAATGATAAAAAACACAGTACTGTTAAAAAGCAACCATATCATTAGTTGAAAAGATATTATATATTCGATTAATTAAATTATAAACTAGAGTTCGACAATCTCATACCTCCATGACATGTTTAGTGCTTTCGTGAAGCTTATGCATAGTGATGATCACATAAATGGCTTACATTTACAATCCTGCTCATTAGCAAAATTTTTATACAAATTATTCACATAGCCCCTACCTAGTAACATACAACACACTGGTGAAATCCTTACCATTTAACATGGACAACGTATGATATTGTTGGTTATATGCAAGTATGACCTCTGACATACCTTTGCCAACTCATGTTTGCCATCCAAGCTGACGAATTATACATTTTTTACTGCCAATATGCAAATTATAAGAGCCCATTTGCATATATTATATCATTTGATCATATTCTCCGCCCAATGACAGGGTTATCTTAAGAAATAAGGCTATTCTTGCGTTTCCTCATAAATTATGCAAATGAGGTCCTGATTTGAATAAATTATGTTTAGTGATGTTCGCCTTAATTGAACTTCCAAGTATGGCAAGTATTAAATTCACAGCAGTTACCACCATAAA
>NW_017802394.1:0-3604 GCF_001625305.1 Branchiostoma belcheri | reverse complement strand
TGACGATCCATCAAACAGTTGTTCAGTTATCCTCTCTCGAATATTTTTAAAGAAACCATCCTGCAGTTCCAGAACAAGCCGCTAGGGGGCCCAAACTCATGTGACTTCTTCCCAAGCACGAGAGCTACCTATCATCCAAATTTCATGACCCTAGCATGTCCAGATCGCGAGATATCAAAACCGGAAGTTGCGCTGCAGTACCAAGGGAAGCCACTAGGGGGACCAAAATCTAATCATTTCCAGTTTTCGTCACACCCTACCAACACACCAAGTATGAAACCAATCCATCCAGGCGTTCTTGAGTTATCTTGTTGACCAACAGACGGACAGACGGACAGACAGACAGACAGACGGACAGACGGACAGACGGACAGATAAACGCAACTGAAAATATAACCTCCATGACACATTTCATGGAGGTAAATATGGTAATTATAGTAAAAGTAAATGAACGACGTAATGGACACACAGTGATAAAAGTACGTAATATGCATAAATGTAATGCGGACGACAAAAAGTATGGGCCTTAGCCTAGGTTTTGACGGTCTTTGATGGCCCTCGGAACAAAGGAGTTTTTGTGTCTTTCAGTCCGGCTGATTGGGAGTTTATACTGCGATCTGCGTCTCAGTTCATAACGCGGTTCCTCCGTCGGGTGAATGAAAGTGTGACAGGGGTGTGAGGGATCTTTCAAGATCCTTTTCAGTTCTCGAATGGACGCTTCCCTTCGCCTTGACTCAAGTGTTGGCTGTTGTTCTGGGGGTAAACCACAGATCCTGAGACATGTCTTTTGGACTCTGTCCAAGTCATCTGACAAACCGCGCGGGAGACCGCCCCAGACGGGGGAGCCATACTCCAGCACCGGGCGGATGAAAGATTTGTAGATTTGCAGGAGGACATCTGAAGGTAAGTCAGCACGTCTTGCTACGCGCAGGTAATGTATGCGTGGCTGAACCTTTGACATCGTGTACTCGACATGGGGGGGGGGGGCCATGTGAGGTCATTAGTGACAACTACTCCGAGGAGTTTGAATGAAGAGACTCTCTCAACAGGTTCGCCCCTTAATGTAAGTGGAGGGGGTATTATTGGATTACGACGGCAACTAATCACCATGTCTTTGGTCTTTTTTGCGTTCGCTTTCATTCCGTACGGGTTTGCCCATGAGTCTACACTGTCCAGTGAGACTTGCATTTGACCGGGTAAAGATGCCATCAGGAATTCCGAGTTTGTGAGATCATCCGCGTATTTCACAGGTGTAATGCTGGGCGGGATCCCAGAATCAAGGTCGTTCATAGCGATGACAAAGACTAACGCGCATTGCGTCTTTTTGACGCCATGACGTCATAGATGCAAGTATACAGCTTTTAAATAATCGCAACATTAGTGTATTCAAAGCCATGTAGCAAATTAACTAACGAAATAATTTCCAAGAACCAAATGGCCTTAACAATCCTTCAGTTCTCCATAGTATCAAATGAAACCGATCAAAATAACGCACATTGCGTCGTTTTGACGTCATGACGTCATAGATTCAACCATACAGATTTGCAGAACAGCAACCGCGGTCTATGTCTATTTAACGCGTTGTAGCAAAGTAACGAAATAATTTTCAGTATTCAAATGTTTTAAACAATATTAAAGCGGTCTATACCATCAGATAAAACTGACAAAACTAACGCACATTACGAAGTTTAGACGTCATGACGTCATAGATTCAAGTATACTGATTTTCGAGGATCGCAACACTAGTGTATTCATAGAGAATAAACGCCATGTTGCAAAGTAACGGAATAATTTCTAGAAACCAAATGTCTTTTAAAAATTCTTAAGAGGTCCATACCACAAGATTGGACTTATAAAACCAACGCACATTGCGTCGTTTGGACGTCATGACGTCATATATTTAACCATACATATTTGTAGGGCCTGAATCCCTGTTTATATAATGATATTCAACTACTCGTTGCTAATTAACGAAATAATTGTCAGTATTCAAATGGTTTTTAACAATCTTTAGAGGTACATACCACCAACAAAAGTGATAAAACTAACGCACATTGTATCATTTTGACGTCATGACGTCATAGATCCAACACTCTATATTCGATATTCAATATACAACTCAATATTCAACTACTCGTAGCTAATTAAGGCAATAATTCTAAGTTTTCAAATTACTTTTATCAATCTTTTAAAGGTCCATACCATCAAATAAAACTGATAAATCTAACGCACATTGCGTCGTTTTGACGTCATGACGTCATGGATTCAACCATAACGATTTGTAGGGCCTGAATCCCTGTTTATATAATGATATTCAACTACTCGTACCCAATTAACGAACTATTTCTTAGTTCTCAAATCAATTTCAACAATCTTTTCGAGGTCCATACCACCAAATAAAGCTGATACAACTAACGCACATTGCGTCGGTTTCACGTCATGACGTCATAGATCCAACACTCGACATTCGATATTCAGTATTCAACTCAATATTCAACTACTCGTAGCTAATTAACGAAATAATGTTAAGTTTTCAAATCAATTTTAACAATCTTTTAGAGGTCCATACCATCAAATAAAACTGATAAAACTAACGCACACTGTGTCGTTTTGTTATGAATGACTTTATTTCAGGTAATACCCATAATACGTCGATGAAGGTTAGACATCCAGGTAATACGATACGCCAAAAAGCAGTTACTCAAGCAACTGGATATGATTTTGAAAACGTCAGACGTCTCAGTTTGACTGACAGACCAGAGGGGAAATGCAGGTTTATAAGCACAAACTATTGATTGATATGCAAATAAAATGAAGACAAATTTTTGTAAGTCGAAAAGGGAACAAAAGTCAGACAAGTCAAGACAAGATAATACAAATTAGTCAGAAAGCTCCTGTTATGCAGAACAGGAGCTTAAGTGTTGTCTGTCCTCGTAGCTGGTAGTGCAAAAAAATTAAGTGCCGGAGAGATCCACCCGTAGGCCCCCTTCCCTGTTGAGGATGGGGTTGTACATTCTTTCATGATGCGAATCGCGGGGATCACGTTCCTTTTTAAACAAAAACAGTGCGCTTACGTAGATCGAGTTCAGCGATTTCAACAGAACCTTGGTGACCAATCGCCCATTTTTTATTGTTCTACGCTGCACATGCACAGCACAGGCGCCACTGCTTATAGATGAGTTTCCAAAGGCATAGTATTTATATCTCTACACAGGAACATAATGTACGAAGCAGGAACACTGTCAAAAATACGATATATATATTTAAAATACATACAATTGTAAAACATACATGTTTAATAAGAATATATATACAATTTTCAAAACAATATATGTATAGTAAATACATACAATTGTAAAACATATATGCTTAAGAAGAAAATATATATACATTTTTTCAAAACAATATATATATATCTTAAATACATATAATTCCAAAACATATATTGTTCACAAAAAGTGGTGTTCCCAAAACCCCTATCATATGAAAACATATGTTGTTCACAAAAGTGGTGTTTCCAAAACCCTTATCATATGAAAACATGTTGTTCACAAAAAGTGGTGTTTCCAAAACCTCTATCATATGAAAACAGGAAGTGGTGTTT
>NW_017802393.1:0-6585 GCF_001625305.1 Branchiostoma belcheri | reverse complement strand
TTTGTTACTAACCAAACAAACACGCGCACTAATACAGATGCGTGTACGTATAACAGCGTCGCTTCCGCGAGAGAAAGTAGTTCGTTCCATGATTTCGGGGGCTGACACGCCGAGTCTGACACGCCTTATATGAAAGGTTGTCGCTGGACTCTAATACCATGTGTCTTCCTAATCTAAAGTTATTCATAATACTAGTATCTAAGCTTCATTTACTACTCCTATAAAATTTCTAACCAATGACCTCTCCTTAGTCTTTCAATATTAACCTCACCCGAAGGGTATATCACGCCGTTAGGGGCGGTATAACCCCTACCAAATGTATGTGAAAGAGCAGAGATTCTATTTACTGTCAGTATATAACTTATACATGTATATAATTACTACCGATTTCTGGGGCGAAATGCAGATACCACACCCCAAACACGCGATGTCATGTCATAATTTATATTATTCATATACTCCCTGTTTGCTTTTTTGTAATCATCTACCCTGGACAGGTCCTAGCTGTGTCGCCTTCAAAGTTCTGTGCGGAATTATGTCTCTCGATCATGAATTCCGAGTTTCAAGTCAATACGCTTTTATGTTCGCCTAGTTTGGGAAAAAAACAAGGAATTTTGTTGCTCCCTAACAGTGGTCAAAATGCCGAAAATGGGCAAAGATGTCTGTTGCCATGCCGGAACGTGGATGGCCGATCCGATATGAAGACAAGACTTTAATATATATTGTTTTGTCGTTTACTTTGATGTGGTGATGTATTTCATTTTCAAGGCAGAGGAAGCTGTGGTACAAGAAGCTTACAACTTTCTTGTCGACAAACTGGGTGTCATGAATGCCAGAAATGATTTCTCCTTCGTTAATGTCCACCGCATATAGCGTATGAAATGGTAATCCGATCATCGTAAAATTCGACTCAACGCCTGAGAGGGAAGTTGTCCTGCGCCGTACCTACCGTCTAGAGCTAAAGTCAGGCGTCGGAATCAGTGAACACTTACCTGTCGATCCAGTAGAAGAAGCAACAGCTCAACATGTCAAGGCCAAGGGCGCAAAACCCAGGTTTCGTCTCCAAGGAGAAACCAGGACTCTCTGCGTAGCTGGCAAGTACGAACTTTATACAACACTTGATGGAATACTTCAAGTCTTGTCATCAGGGAATGTAATATTTAAGCCCGGTACGTCAGGATACCTTATTCGGTATTTGGCCGTACCCGCTTAGTTAACACCGAGACCAATCGTAAGATGATAATAGATAACCTTTATTATTACACACTCATGCCCTATCGCGTATCGGGCTAAGTACAGGTGAACAGATGAAAGGTACATACATGTCTGTAGTACAAACAGCTCTAAAACTACTCTAATACAGAGGTTCGGCCTCTTCTCGTTTCTGTGTGATATTAAATAAAAGTACTAGTATATAATTTGAAATGAGTTTGTTTAATACAGGATGATAAAAGCCCATATTAAGAAAGATGATTTTTTCGATATTAGTCAGGGATGGGAAAGATGGTAACGTTCTTGTAATATATGACAATATATCTTAAAAAGATAATTTCTATCATTACTATATAAAGTACAATCTAGCTACTGCAAAGTGGACTTCATCTTCTGTCTTCAAACGTTTTTGATTAGCGCTAGTTTGTCAGCTTTTCTTTTGGTATCTTGGCATAACGAAGAATATATGAAAACAGTCTCTGCTTGGTCAGTACAGAAGAGTAGCATAGCAACTTTCGCACATCGAACGCAGTCAATCTCATCAACCCTACATTACCATAGGATTAGCTATGGCATAGGCCAATAAAACAACACCAAATCATCTTACCTTAAGTTTTCAAGCCTCTGCGCATACACCTCTAAAGAGGCCGGGTCATCTTCCGCCACACGGTAAGTCACAGCTGAGTAGCGTCTTTGCGTTCTCCAACCAGCGACAAAACACCAAAATCTGACATAGTTTAAAGATGGTGACATCTCTTCATCATGACGCACAGGTACAGGTTAGTAAGGCGAATGCCAATTTTTTCAACACGACACGAAGTTCATCCAAAGCCCTTGTTAAGCTTTTCGTAAAAAAAAATCTAAGAACGATCTTGATTTTTTTTCTAAAATGTTTGATATCAATCTCACGGAGCAAGAAACAATATTAAGATTTATCTTAATGTTACTTGAAAGTTCTTGTAGTATGTGCAAAAGGTAAATCTTTATCTTATGATCAAAAACATCTCTAAGGTACAAATTGACAAAAAAATTCAACTAAAATCATTGCATTTAAGTTGCATGACTAACTTGCACAAAGATTGCGTCTTCTTGTCGTGACTCCCCGTACGACGCACCGTAACCACACATTCACTCATTTTATTTAACCAGGGCAAGTACATCAAGTCGGCATTACTCCTGCCAAGTAGCAGCCTTAGCAATATGTTGGCGTTGAGGTTGCAGTTTTTCGTCCTAGTAGATTAACCTCACATGTTGACATAATTACTTCGCTTTGCACGTGCGGCGTGCTTAATTCACATACGGGGATTACTGCATTGCGGGCTTCTGTCCGTCCCCTGGTCATGAAATTCTACTTATGGTGGTTTTATTTGGTTTGATGTTGTAGCAGTCTGAAAAAAGACGGAATCAAAAGCTTCACTAAAATCTACAAAGCATGCATACAGACGCTATGCATCTGTATCAGACCAAGATCATGGCCCTTTTTCGAAGATTCACTTAATCTGTTTCTTGTGACAGTTTATTCATGCCTGATGTTATGTTGTGTTATTCTATTTCATGTTATGTTGTTATTGATTTGGTTGAACCTACAACCTACGACGAAATGTAGATGTGTACAATTATTTCTAAAAGAAACCAAAATATTCGAGTAACCAATTTTCTTATCCTGTTTGACGTGGAATACATAGTTACAATTTACCTGCGTACAACGCTTCATTATCATTTTCTTATATTTCATACATAACTGCTATCATATACAATGTACTTTGTTACCCTTATGCCTGTGTTTGTTAGTTTTGACATACATCTGTAATGTTCTTTGTTTTGATGACGACACGAACATAAGCTATGAGCTTGAGTATGTCGTTATTACTCCGTGAAGGAGGTCAGGACCTCCGAGACGGAGTGTTGTGAACGGCTGGTTTTTCGTGTTCGCAGTCAAAACACTGGGTTCTCTTTGTGTAATCGGCACGCAATTTTATACGCCGTTTGCGGGCATGCCCGTGTTGATGCACGAATGTGTATTTTTGCCGTTGCTGCTTTCGCGGTCAATGTAATATTGCAGACGCACCCCTGCAATTACGAGGCGAATTGGAATGGTCCAGAAAAACGCGTTGTTTGGAATAGCAGTGGGGGGGTGGAACTTCATGCAGATACGGGGTGGTTTTGATAAGTGGTTCCAGATGTTTTTGCCCATGGTTAAGAGATGGCAAGTTTTTTGGAAGATGTTCGCAGCCAAAACGCATTCTTCCGTACGTCGCATTTCTGTGTAATTTCGCATGTGGTGTTGCATTATGTCCGGGATGATGCACGTCTTTTTATTTTTACCGTAGCTGTTTTGATATTGGAGTAAATGCATATTTTAGAAACATCCCTACTTTTACAATCCTGTGGAATAGGCCGTAGGTTTAGGCAGTTGTCTGGTAGCAGAGGTTCTCCAAGCAGATATCCCGGGTATCTGACCGGCGGAAGTAACACTCGCGGTGCTAGCCGCGACTGTTGCTGGAATTTCGCCTGTTCCAGTCGCGCTTAATAAGTAACAGGCACGGTAAGACGGTGTCTTAGTTAATAGTGACACGACCATGATAGTCCGATCTTTATGTGAATGCAATGATTGTGTGTGTGTAATCAAAATGAACTTCAAACTTGAAGCACAGTATCTTTACACGCCCTGGGAGCAGTAATGGATTTAGGTCTTTTTATGTTTTATGCTTGTGACGCGCCCTCATTGTATTAACCGTTGCCTAATCATAATGTCTGCACAGTAGGTCTGGCGTTGACCCTTGGGATTGTTTTTGTTGAAATATATAAATCTTCACGGAGGATTGTTACCTATGGCTTCTTGTTTTATTTTGTCATCAGTTGTAATCAAGAAATAACACTTACCACAAAGTCGCTTGTCAAGCCGATACGGGCAATGGATGACGGGATAGCGTCGCAAGTTGACAGTCGCCATCTTGTCAGCTTGTTGTTTTGGTAGAGAGGCGAGGGAAGTTGCAAATCCCTTTGTACAAGCAAGGTCGTCTCGTGGAACGTCCTTGGTACAAGCTAGTAATAGTACGCCACCTTATTCTGAAGATGTAATTATAATAAAATGTGTCTTTAGCTATATTCACAAGTCTAAGGCATGAAGGGAGCCGATAAAGGAATACTTTGGTCCGATAGTTTGTACGAAATTATCGGGGGCGAGGCGGCAGTTGCTTCGAATAGTTGACCGACTCACACATATTCTCATCTTTGTGCAGCGCTCCTACTTATGCATGACTTCGTATTTTACAAGGACCAGCCATCACACTCTCGCGGACATTCATTCTACATACGTGATACCCGACCGGAGCTTCTACTCTACTCTACATACTCTACTCTCTACATATAAATCGTTCGCCGACTCTACATTACGTATTTTCGGTGATTCGGTGAAGTTTCTCAACGAATAGTTCTCCCAGTCCTTTAGGGGAAGGCAAACAATTAACTTACTGACTTTTATAAGACAGTCTTGCCAAATTGCCAGCTTCCTTTCAATCAAACTTTCTGGGTACGGGTATATCCATAGAGGTAGAATTGTATCTCTAAAAAAATACCCGGCGCAAACCTTGTCATGGATAAAATTCACATCAGGCTCCGGCCGCGGCACATTTCTCTGTTTTGACTCCTAAAGGACCGAATGCTAAATATGAAGAATGTGTACAAATAATTTTTCTCTCACTTTGATTTTTAACCTCCTTGACTTCTATCAAGCAACCACAATGGATGACGGGATAGCGTCACAACCTCACTGTCGCCATTTTGTTATTTTCGTCAATTCAACGGTAAAGGGAAGTTATAGCGAGTCGTAAATCCCATTGTAGAAGTTGATATTAGAAGGCCACCTTATTCTGTGCAAGCAATAGAATGTATCTAGAGTATACTTTAAGTAGCTTTTTTTGCATATTTTTGCCCAGGTAGGCTAAGTAATAGCCCTTCTAACTCCATGGTTTGAGGCATAAAGGGATCCATGGTTTTACTCAAAATGGTCGGATCCGGAGGAATATTGTGATCTGACAAAATGTAGTGTGCTACATGGAGAGACGTTGTTTGACCGTTTCCAAAATCATATCCAGTTCCTTGAGTGACTGTTTTTTTGTGTGTGTGTATAAGCAAACTTTGCGGAGTCTCAAGTCATATTCCCTTTCGACATGTATGTAACGAATTCGAAGCAACATCTTTTCAAATCCAACCGGAAAAACTCAAAATGTCGTGGCGTCGTTGTCATCATCAGTCATATTACGTCCTTGGCTGTTTGAAACGCACACCCCAACGTTTTCGGATTGATTGTACAATGTACAAATTCTGAGATTTATTTCGACTGCGCCACGGCGCTATCGCCGCATCAACACGCCAAATGTGCCACGAAAAAAACAACACCGCATTGAATGACGGGATACTGCTACCCACGCTACGTCCGCCATCTTTGTTTCCTCCTCTGAACGCTATTGTGCTCCGTCAGCTGTTGCAAATTTCCATGTAATCTTCGGACACCGAAAGCTAAAAAGTCCTTAACATTGAAATGGACAGTTTATTGTTGCATTAGTTACGATGATTTTCGTGTGCTAGTCGGAGTTTCTGAAAATTATGTATGAAGGTAACAACGAAGAGATTCTTTGTGATATCGACGAGTTTCATGACGATCGTGTGCATAACGGTCGTCTGACGTCTAGTCTGTACGCTACTTGATTGAAGTTTTCCGTTGATCAAACTTTATTTTTGCTACTTTTTGTGATGTAAACGTATGTACAGGCTGATGATTGTCATATATTCGGGGCTTGTTTTGTACGTAGCAAACGTAGCAGTGTTGGAGTATAATAGAGTTGGAGCGGAGAGCACATGATAGCTAACTGATCGCAGCTTTCTTCCAGTTATTACTGTGAAAAGAAAAACAAAATACGTAAACGAAAAATTTTACAAGTAAACTTACTGATCTAAATAAAGTTCACTGTTTAAAGATATCAGGATAAACAAAATCAAAGGCACCAGAACACGTACGAATACGCCAGACAATTCCTGCGCGCAACGCCGATCGTAAATGGCAGAAATTGCGCACGCACAACCAAGGTCTGGTTTGGCTCTACGCGCGCGCCAACACATTCCCCAGTAATACCAGGCAAAGGGCGCGCACCGCCGCTAATGCGTGGCGCTATACGCGCGCGCGCAGACAAGGGCCGATCTGGCAGGTTTCGCGTACCAACAAAATCCATAGTCGTACCAACAAACTGCGCGCAGCGCCGCTAGTAGGGGGCGTTATGCGCGCCCGCGCGCAGCGCCGCTACGGCGTGGCCACTTGCGCGCGCGCGCATCAGCGCGCGAAATCGACCAATATCGGGTCCCAATTCTTAGCTC